>NW_019417791.1:0-34177 GCF_000390285.2 Anoplophora glabripennis
CTTAACTAGTCAGTCAAGACTACCCTTCCTGCTCTTATACAGTGTGTCTACTTAAGTTGGAACCATATGGAAAACTTTTTTATTATTGGTTTTATGAAAAAAAGTTATTCTACATAAAAAATTCTGCATGGTTTAAAATCTAAAATGCAACCTTCAGTCATCAAAATTTCCCAGTCATATACGAGGTATATCTGAAATTATGAATTTTGCTCAAGAGTAAAATACCTTTATTTTTGACAATACAGAAGAATGTTAAAAAGAAAAGTTATTTTGAATTAAAAATTATTTTCAAATATGCAATTACAGCCATTTAACATGAAGATTCAGGTTTTGTAATTATTTATGTAATTTTATAAATTATTTGTATTTATCTCTTATCTGTTAAAAATAAGATAACCTTTCCATTTGTTAATTTTTATTAACAACTTTGCAATTTAATTATAATAATACAAATAATTTATAATGTAAAACGTAAATAATCACAAAACCTGAATCTTCATGCTAAATGGCTGTAATTGCATATTTGGAAATAACTTTTAATTCATAATAACTTTTCTTTATAAAACTCTTCTGTATTGTCAAAAATAAGGGTACTTTACTCTTGAGCAAAATTCATAATTTCTGATATACCTCGTATATGACTGGGAAAGTTTGATAACTGAAGATTGCATTTTAGATTATAGAGCATGCAGAATGTTTTATGAAGAATAACTTTTTTTCATAAAACCAATAATAAAAAAGTTTTCCATATGGTTCCAACTTAAGTAGACACTGTGTATAANTTTGTTTTATTTACTTATAAGCCAACAAAAAAAATAGAGTATTTTGATGATGTATACAAATGTTATTTAATTTCCGAAATTTTTTTGTTGCTGCAGTAGGTAAACTTTTTAGATATGCTTTAATCGCTTCAATCTCAAGAAATTTTTTCGAAAATTTCACACCAAAATTGTGAATAAAAATAACAATTAGACCTAACAATTTGAATTCGATTGTTTTCCGGGAAAGTCATACAAAATATCGAAGTCATCTTAAATGTTAAAAAAAAAATTATTGATTGAATAAGATTTGCGAATTAATTGTCGAAATATGGCCTACACCTTATCTTTGACATTTTTTCAGTGTAAGTACTAAATTTTGAAAAAAATTTTGATATTTCCAGGTTTTTCAGATAGATTTAAAAATTGTAGTTTCCGAAGATAAAAACTCAAATGAAAATTAAAAAAATATAAGAACTATGTGGAATTTTTAAATACATTATAATAGCTTTAATGAATGAAAGTAAATATTATTTATTTGGCCCTTTAAGAGCTTTATCATGAACGTTAAAATTTATTCCATAAATAATATAGATAGTGGTGTACTCTTAACTAAAATAAAGAGCTTACGTTAAAAATAAAACACCGTTAAAAAAAACAAAAACTTTTTTAATATTGTCGTTATTTCGATATGGAAATTTAAATTTAATCAAAATAAATGAAGCTAAGTGGGTAATTTAGTAAATCGGGACGTCTTAACTGAAGTATGAGCATCGCAGATTAATCTTAAATTAAAAATTACTTTCTCATCCGCATCATTTAAATTATATAAGTCACTCTAATTGGTATTCATCAAGTTTCGCATATAATTATTACAATCAAAATTGTAATAATAGTAGTATACGCACGTAAACTGACTTAAGGTGTCTCTTGATACCTTTTTAAAATATTCGATACTGTAGATTGACCTCTCCTGAGACGTCGTGCAATATCTTTTTGTCTATACCCTTCTTCATGTAGAGTTACAATTTGCGCCGCCTCAGCTTCACTGCAGTGTCTAACTGGTGGCATATTTTATTTTTAAATAGAGGAAACAACAAATTAGAATCAGTAACACTTACTAAGCTTCACTACAAATAACTTAATTCACTATGTTTCTTGAATTATGTGAGGAATTTTTAAGTGACAATACGCGTGATAGAAAATAACTCTATTAAAATGAATTAAATGTCAAAACATTTTAAAACAATTGAGTGTATTCACCTACTAGATGAATAATATGAACACATATAATTTTACACCGTTAATTTAAAATCGTATTCGAGTAATAGTGATAACAAAAAATATTCGATAATTTTGTCCATGAGTGTATATACAGGGTGTCCCGAAATTCATGCAACAAATTTTGGTCATAGATTCTTAAGACAAATTTAGGGCACCCGTATTTTTTCTTTTTGCCAACTGGCAACCTGTTTCGGAGGTACAGCCCCCTGAGGTCTGCCCCTAAAAATAGTATTTTTCTTATATCTCGGAACCCTGTTATACGAGAATCACTAAATTTGGTGCACAGGGGTTTTATGACATGTGGAATCTGATAGTGCTACGCTTTTTGGCGAGGAACCCCCTTACGACACTTTTTCATGGGCCCCCTTGTCTTTAGAGCCAAAAAAAATTGGTTCCATATTTGAATTTCTTAAAAATTGTTAGTGGCCATGGATTTGCCATGGCCCAGTAATGAAGGTTGCGGAGATTTATTATACAATCTCCGCAACCTTCATTACTGGGCCATGGCAAATCCACACGTCTTAAGACAGAATCATTCGCAAAATAAATTTTCAATTAACTGCTGGGCTGGAATCGTCAGAGATTGCGTCATCGGCCCACGTTTCTTGCCCCCTTGGTATAATGCTGAAACTTACCTGGATCTTTTGACACATGAACTACCAGTTCTTATGGAAGATATACCCCTCGATATTAGACAACATTTTTGGTTTATGCACGATGGTGCCCCACCACACCGGGGGCGGTTCGTAACCGAGTGGCTAAATCAAAATTTTCCAGGGCTTTGGATCCGTAACAATTCCCCCAATGTAGCATGGCTCCCCCGTTCTCCGGATTTAAACGCCATGGACTTTTTTCTGGGGAGCCATGAAGGATCGTGTCTATACCGTACCAATTAGAACTCGCGAACAACTACAAGAACGAATTCTTGCAGCGGCTGAAGAAATTAGGCAGATACCTAACATTCATGAGAAAATACGACAAAATTTTGCACAACGTCTGCGGGTTTGTGTTGAACAAAACGGTTCACACATTGAACACATTTTACGGAATTGACTGGTGTTATTTTACTTTTTCTAATTAAATTTAATTTTAAGAACCGAATTATTAATAAAAACTTCACAGAAACAATTTGAAACTTTAATAAAATGCTTTGTTTATTTTATAATTTACAATGTTTTCCATGAAATGCAATTAAATTTCTGACGAGGGAGCAACTGTGGTCAAATAATGCCATCTCCCGACGATTCTAATCCAATGAGTTTTCTTCAATTTAATTCAAGATATTTCCTTCTTGATAGGGTGTTAGCAAACGTCTTCCTGCATTGGGTCTTTTGACAATTACAGAACCCGTCTCCATAAGTTGCCGATGCACACGCGAAAACATCGAATGGTATGGATGTATTCGTTGGGGAAATCGTTCAGCGTACAGTCTCGACGCGGGACGTGAATTTCCACGGGCCTCTCCGTAAATCAGGTGCATTTGGACCTTTTCTTGAGTAGAAAAATGTCACCATTTTTTCGACAAACACAGAAAAGATAATAATCGGACAACTGATTAATGATAACTGTCAAAAAGTTTTGTTTGTTTATTGCGAACGCCAGCCACCTACGACTAACACGTAGACTTTCATACGAATCACGATATGCATTCGTTCACATTTTGCCATTTTTCTCGAAAACAATGCGTTTTTTAAGAAATTCAAATATGCAACCAATTTTTTTCTCGCCAAAAACCGTAGCAATATCAGATTCCACATGTCATAAAACCCCTGTGCACCAAATTTAGTGATTCTCGTATACCAGGGTTCCGAGATATAAGAAAAAGACTATTTTTAGGGGCAGACTTCAGGGGGCTGTAACTCCGAAACAATGGGCCAGGGGGCAAAAAGAAAAAATACAGGTCCCCTAAATTTGTCTTAAGAATCTATGACCAAATTTTGTTGCATGAATTTCGGGACAGTCATAATGTCATTAATTTTAACCACGTATTTAAAGTAATTCTTCGAAGAATCCACCGTTGACACTGATACACTTTACACGTTTTCTGAGAGATCTTCCAGTTTGAAACAACATATTGGGATTGCGTTTGACTTCGTTGGCAGCGGTTTGTATTCTTTGCCACAACTCTTCACACGAGCCAATATATTCCTTTTAAACTATATCTTTCATTCGAGACCAATTGGAAAAATCAAGTCCGGACTTCTGGGTGGCCAAGGAAAAATGCTTACATGACCAATCCAGCGATTTGGAAAAACTGCATCTAAATATGCACGCACTGGCCGAGAAAAATGCTGTGGAACTCCGTCGTGCATGAACCACATGTCTCTTCTTAAATAAAGTGGAACTTATGTGGAACAAGCCGTGGAAGCATTTCTGCTTGGCCACCCAGAAGTCCGGACTTCAATCCTCTTCATTTTTCTATTTGGCCTCGAATGAAAGATATAGTTTACAAAGAATCTATTGGTTCGTGTGAAGAGATGTGGCAAAGAATACAAATCGCTGCCAACGAAGTCAATCGCAATCCCAATATGTTGTTTCAAACTCGAAAATCTCTCAGAAAATGTTATGTAAAGTATGTAAATGTCAACGGTGGATTCTTCGAACACTGACTTTAAATAATTATTACGTATTTTATTTGTTTTATTGTTAATTGTTGTAATAACACGATGAAACACTTGGTTTGTTTCGCTTTTAATTTCTCGTATTATCAAAACATAGTGTTCGTTAAATCGATTTTTCTCAAAAACAGATCGAGATACCGAAATGAAACAAGGGGACATAATTAATGGAAAAATGATTGCTCTTTCAGGTTTTGAATCAAATTTCATGTTAGATATACAGGGTAAAAAGTTATTAACTAAATTTTCGGTAAAATTGGTCGTAAGTGGCGCCTTCTATGTGCAATGCTGAAATTACAACACGCATCTTATTCGTCGCCTAAAAAGATATAGTTCCACAAATTTTCAAGTTCCTAACCTACATATTTTCAGAATAATCGCAAAAAAACGATTTAAAATTTTAACCTTCAACACCCTGTATTTCCGAAACTATCAATTTTCGGATAAGGCATGTTTGCGCCAACGGTCACCATTTCACGTGTAGTATCTTCAGGTTTCGATTTTCCCATTGTTAATAAATCACCCTGTATATATAATGTCGCGGACGCGAATTTTCGGGGGCTGTGACGTCACCGTTCAGTGCACGTCCGCCTTATTTTAGTTGGGTCGAAGAACCTCGTGACTACATCGTTCAGTGCACGTCCGCCTATTTTGAGTTGGGCAACGGCACTTTCTCGGACGACGGAGTGCTTCCCGCAAAATTCAGAAAAACCGTTACGGTTCTGCGCGTTACGATTGGCTCCCGCGCAGAAATGACCGTTACAAACGTCACGAAATTATATAAAAACGCCCTGAAAAAAGGTAACAAAAGCTTTTTACATCTAACTTGACCGCGTGAGGTTCTCGCATGCATCTTGCTGCATGCGCATCCTAACTTTTCAACATTAGCTTCCTTTTCTAAATTACTCGCACCAAGGTCGCGATAATTTAGCTTTAGATTCACCCGCTTACCGCGAGTTATGTCACCTGATGATCATACGATGTCACATGATGATCATACGATTATGTCACCTCATGTTGGTTGTTAGAATCAACGAAGAACTTCCAGTAAAGTGAACTGAGTAGCTTTACAAGAAGACACCGTGGGGCGAACTGAGTAACCTCACAAAAGAAGATTTAATTTATCTCTCCGAACTTGTGAAGACAAGAGGACATTGTCACCAGGCAATTGGGCCATCGCAAGTTTCTCCTCGTGGAAGACGAAAGGACATCGTCACCGGACAATTGGGTCACCACAGGAACTCCTAGGTTAAGGCAGAAAATCAGAAACCAGATGAAATCGTTTCTACTTACACTGTAAGTCAAATTTCATTCACCTAGTTTTAAGAAAAGTTATCTCTGAAATACTGCAGAAATAACTGTGTTGAACATTTTTTTTGTTGTTTCACCCATTTTGCATCCAACAGTAATTTCATTACGAATACTGTTTCGCCCAAAAACAAAAAAATTTTGTAAAAACAGCGAAATAATACAGTTTATTTCCAACAAATTCTTTTCTAAGAAAACTCAAGTCGAGACTTCTCACTGAAATCCGATACATGATATGATAACCCACACGCATTGTTAACGAAGATTCCAACTGCACGTCCAACAGCTAAACAAGCGTTTTTGTTTTCAACGTTATTCTTAAGAAATTATTTTAATTGTACATACTGAGTGTTTTCTATCCAACGACCAAACATTTTCAAAAAAAAATTTTTTTGAAAAATTGTTTTGCATTTTTTTTTCTTTTCTCTTTCATTTCAATAAATTCTTGGTTGTTTGATAGACTACCAAATATTAGATTTAAGTTGAAATTGGTAACATTATTTCGAAACCTGGAAGAATTAACTCAACTTCTTAGTACATTAAATATTGCTAATACACAAAATTTAAACAGAAGACGTAAAATGGATCACGGTCTTTACAGAATTTATGCAGAAAATATTCCTCTTTTTCACGGAGAAGAACATATTTTACCTTCATTTATTAGGGCTAGTGAAGAATTAATTCTTGCTTTCCAAAATGCTCAAGCTGATAACCCAGTAAACAAATTGATTATTAGTACTATTGTTAGTAAATTAAGAGGTCATGCAGCCAAAATTATTTGTCCACGAAGTGAACTTAATACCTGGGCTCTTATTAAAAGCACTTTAACTAATACATTCTCAGATGCTAGAAATATTGATTGTTTAGTGAATGATTTGATCACGACGTCACCAAACAAAAATGAAACATTAAGTCAATTTGGTCTAAAATTGCAAAATATTCGAAGTTTGATAATTTCAAAATTAAATGAAACCAATGATACTGCTGAAACTAAAATTTTAAAAGCACAACATTTTGAACAGTTAACTCTAAAAACCTATATTAACAATTTACCTGAAAAAATCCAGATTATAGTAAAATGCAAAGATCCAAATTCAATCGAACAAGCAATTAGTTATGTAAAAACTGAAGAAGGAGACATAGAATTTAAACTAAGAACTCAGAATAGAATACCACACCCAAATAGACAAATGACTAGACCGACATTCAACCCAAATCGCACCTCTAAACCCCAAATTCCATCCCAGAATTATTTCCATGCAAATCCATTTGCATTCTCTCATAGACCACCTATAACAAATCAATTTGCATCTCAACCTTACCCAAATTTTCAAAATACTCAATCGCCGTTCACGAATAATTTTCAACCAAGACCATTTTTCCAATCCACACAATTTCAACAACCAAATTTTCAACGACCTATAAATAATAATTTCCCAAATTCTACTAATATCCCAGCACCTAGCAATCGAACAAATGTCTTTAAACCGAATTCCAAAATAGTACGAAATCTACCCAAACCAATTCCAATGGACACAACGTCAAATAATACTAAGTTTACACAAAAACCTAAATTCCATGCTCAAGAACTATTTAATCATCTTGTAGATGAAGATTATACTGATAATCCACAATCGACAAATAATTCAAATGATTATTTTGATACACCCCAACTACCATACATTGATAATACAGATAATCAAATACCACCCACGAATTGTGACGAAAATATCAATCTAGAATACCAATATGAACCATATTACAATTATGATAAAACAGACTATACTTTTAATACTTCGGATTATTCACAACAATCTGAATCTAATACATACGACGAATTAAATTCAAACCAAAATTTTCAGATTACTACGAATCCAAACCAGATTACATAGATACCATAGTTTTAAACACAATATCTACTGACCTACCTTACATACACATTCCTCAACTTAATGCAAAATTCTTAATTGACACCGGCAGCACTAGAAGTTTTATATCACAAGAATTAGCTTATACATTTTTCAGAGAATCTATTGAATTAGAATATTTCCAAATTAAAACAGCACATGCAACTTCCATTCATAATGAGATAATAAATATGCCATTGCAGTATTTGTTTCCAAAAATAGAAAATCATGAATTTCATAAAATATACATATTCAATTTTTCACCAAAATTTAACGGACTAATAGGTTTAGATTTATTACAACAAATTGGAGCTAAAGTAAATTTTAATACAAATATCTTAGAAACCAAATTTGAAAACATACCGATATATTTTAATATCGATTTTGATAAACAAGTACAAAAACCAAAAAGACAATTAGCCAGACCTTATAAATGTACTATACCACCACGGACAAAACAAGTGACATATATACCAGTCTACCATAAAGAAGGTTTAGGAATTTTTCCATTCACAAAATTTAATAATTTAGAAACGCCTTCAGCTTTGGTCAATATTCAAAATTATCTTGCAATTACAACTATTGAAAATCCCACTGATTACTCACAAGAGTTAATAATAAACGAATTTTTAGATATAGAACCAATAAATCCCTTAGAGACCAATTTTATCGAAAAAATGGAGACAGACTCTGAATTGACCGAACAACAAGACAATTTATTAAAAGCTAACCTAAAACAATTACGTCTCGAACATTGTAATACAGAAGAGTACAAAGCAATTCGTAGTTTATGTTTTGAATATAGAGATATTTTTTATAACGAAAAAATTCCATTAACTTTTACAAATAGTATAAAACACGAAATTAAATTAACTGATGATTCACCAGTCTTTGTCAAAAGTTATCGTTACCCAGAAATCCATAAACAGGAAGTCAAATCTCAAATTGAAAACATGCTGAAATCAGGTATAATTCAAAATTCATATTCCTCTTACTCTTCACCGATATGGATAGTACCAAAAAAACTTGATGCTTCGGGAAAAAGAAAATGGCGCGTTGTTATCGACTATAGGAGACTTAATGAAAGGACAGTTGACGATAAATTTCCCCTTCCTAACATCACAGATATTCTAGACAAACTCGGTAGAAGTCAGTACTTTACTACATTAGATCTCGCAAACGGTTTTCACCAAATCGAAATGAAAAAGGAAGACATTCCCAAAACTGCTTTCTCCACTGATACCGGACATTACGAATTTCGTCGAATGCCCTTCGGTCTCAAAAACGCCCCTTCCACTTTCCAAAGAGTAATGTCAAATATTTTACGAGGACTTCAAAATGAAATCTGTTCAGTCTACTTAGACGATATAATTATTTTCTCTACTAGTTTAAATGAACATATTAGTCGATTACGACAAGTTTTTCAGAGACTACGCGAAGCGAATTTCAAAATTCAATTAGATAAAAGCGAATTTCTTACGAAAGAAGTAGCTTATTTAGGACATATTGTTACAGAAAATGGAGTAAAACCAAATCCAGAAGAAATCAAAGCAGTCAAAAATTTTCCGGTTCCAAAATCACCAAAAGAAATAAAGTTATTTCTCGGTTTAACTGGATATTATCGAAGATTTATAAGAGACTACGCTAAAATTGCAAAACCATTAACAAATTGTTTAAAAAAAGACAAAAAGGTCGTACATTCCGATGATTTTATTAAAGCTTTTAATCATTTAAAAACATTACTAATAAATTCCCCAATATTACAGTACCCTGACTTTACAAAACCATTTATTTTGACCACCGACGCCAGTAACTACGCACTCGGAGCCGTCCTTTCCCAAGGTGATATTCCTAATGATAGACCTATAGCATTTGCATCCCGGACCTTAAACGAAACGGAAACCCGATATTCCACAATTGAAAAAGAACTTTTAGCAATTGTTTGGGCTTGTAAAACTTTTCGACCCTACCTTTTCGGAAGAAAATTTAAAATTTACACTGACCATCGACCCTTAGTTTGGCTATTTAATTTGAAGGAACCAAATTCTAAGCTTTTTAGATGGAAATTGAAATTGGATGAGTTCAATTACGAGATTATATACAAAAAAGGATCTTTAAATGTCAACGCGGACGCCTTATCAAGAATTTCAATCAATATCCATGAAACAGAATCAGTTTATAATAATCCAGGAGATATAAATTTCGATGTATCAGAATATTTAAAGCAAGAAACAAATAATACTCCTACATTTTCAAATAATAATAAACAAATTAATCAATCTAAAAATCCAAATGACCAAGATATCATAGAAATTTCAGACAGTGACGACACCGTCCATACCTCAAACGACTCCAATACATCTACAATTCCTATCATTGACGATATAATTAACAATAAACCATATCAAATAATTATTGACAGAACCCCACACCTTCGATTAACTTGTGAAGATCATGAATTTGACGGGCACAAAATCAAACTAATAGAATTAAACCCAAACGATACTCAAGGCTTTTTAAAACTACTAAAATATCATACAAACCCTTCAGGTAAAACTTATTTTTATATATCAGATGACAACAACAAAAAACAATTATTAAAAATTTATAATAAACATTTCTCCAATAACCTCAAAATTATTCTTTGTACCAAAATGATTAACAATATTCCAAATAAAGAAGAACGCATTTTATTAATAAAGCACCAACACGAAGGAAAATCAAACCATCGTGGCATAAATGAGACATTTGAAAGATTAAAAACCAATTATTATTGGCGCAAAATGAAAAATGATATTTCTGAATATATAAATAATTGTGTTACATGCCAAAAAACAAAATACGAAAGACATCCGACAAAAGTACCTTTATGTACAACCGACACTCCAAATCAACCTTTCCAAAATTTACATATTGACACATTTCATTTTAAAAACCAGACATACCTAACAGTTATTGACAAATTTAGTAAATTAGCACAAGCTTATCCTATAGAAAAAACTGCAAAAAGTATAACAGACGCATTGGTCAAATTCTTTTCAACATACGGTATACCTGAATCAATAACCTCTGATAATGGAACGGAATTCAAAAACGAATGTATTAAAGAATTATTAAAACTTCACAAAATTAATATTCATTTCACTACGCCTAGGCATCATGAGTCCAACGCACCAATTGAACGTTTCCATTCAACATTAATTGAACATTTAAGAATTTTATCAGAAGAACACAAAAATACTCATATTGCAGAATTATTACCTTATGCTATTATTGCCTATAACACTAGCATACATAAAACAACAAAATTTTCACCTTTCGACTTAACATTTGGTCACACTCGTTCTAGAGATCCTTTCGACTTAGTTACTACCTCTTTCTATTCAGATTATGCTCATTCACATAAAGAAAAAATGAACAAGCTTTACGAAAAGGTACATAATTCACAAAAAACCGAAAAAGAAAAATGCATTTCTGCACATAATACGAAAGTAACCCCTACACAATTTAAACCAAAACAAATTGTTTACAAAGCACTCCAACCACGTTTAAAAAGCAAAAATAAATTTTCAGAACCTTGCGAAATTCTAGAAATTTTACCAAATAATAAAGCAAAAATACAATATCAAAAATCTAATAAAATAGAAACAGTCCATTTTAAAGAACTAAAAACACGAAACATTCCAGAATCCTCCTCCACATAGGATTAGCCGAAAATACATATCATCTTTATAATGGAAACCCCGGAATATTACCAATAACCTTAGGCACAACTCAACTTTCGACAGACCACTGGACCTTTACACAAGTTTTTGACATTAATCCAATAATAGAAGAATTTAAAATTCTAACAGTTAGATTAGATGACATTAAAACTCCTATTGAATCAAGCAAAACCTATATTAAAGAATTTTTCAATTCTTATAACATTATTTCAAATTTAAAAAATAGAATTAAAAGTCAATTAATACAATTAAATCCAGAAATCAATATTAGAAAGAAAAGAGGACTAATCAATGGTTTAGGTTCCATAATAAAATGCCTAACAGGTAATTTAGATCAAAATGATGCTGAACGATTTGATCAACAAATTAATAATCTCCAACAAAATCAAAATAAATTTAAAGCAATTTTATCTGATCAAATTTCATTAATGAATATTTCAATAAATAATTTTAATGAAATCACAAAGAATATTTCTCACAATCAATTAATGTTATTTACAAGAATTTTAGAAATTGAACGATTATTAAAAAATAAAGATTTAATGGAAACAGACAATCATCTTTTGATACACATAATTTTGAATCAAATAACATTTTCATTTGAAATGATTTATGATACTTTAGAAAGAATAGAAACTGCTATAAGTTTTGCTAAATTAAATACTTTGCATAATTCAATAATTGATCCTCATATATTTCTGCAAGAAATTAAATCAATCAGAAAATACTTAAAACATCTTAAATTATCTTTTCCAAGCCAAACTGAGAACATCTTAAAATTTGAAGAACTCATTACTGTTAAAAGTTACCAAAAAGGCAATCAAATTGTCTTCATCCTAGAATTACCATTAGTAGAACCAGAAGTATATCAATATTATGAATTGTATCCTTTTCCAACAAAGATTAATGATACTTACTTTACTTTAATTCCTAATAATAAGTACTTAGCAATTAATGAAAATAATTTTATTCACTCTAATATTAAATGCTTTGAATACCAAACAGAGCAATATATTTGTAAAAATGTTATTAAAACTCAAATTAATAAAGAAACAACTAATTGTGAACTAGAAATGATCAAGTATTCTAATTTATCAAATAATTGTATTCTCATTGAAATAAATATAATCTCTCCATTAGTACATAAAATAAACAATGCTAATTATATTGTAATAATTCCAAATTCTTTGGTAGTTACAGAAGTATGTAATAATATTAAAAATAATATTAATTTAAAACAAGGAAGCTATGTTATAGAATTGGATGAACACTGTTATGTAGAAATTGATAAATTTCATCTACAAACAAATATGTTAAATAAATTGCATTATAATAATTTCAATATTCCTCACCTATCATTTGATAATAATTCTATACTAAATAAAACAATTAATTTTCCAAATCTACATCTAGATCAAATAAATACTAATAAATTATTTGAAATCCAACAAAAATTGGAAACACAAAAATTAAAGGTAAATGCAATTTCTGAAAATCAGTTATCCCAAAAATTAAATATAGGAATGATAATATTGTATGTTATTTTGATTACTATTGCATTGTATTTTATTATAAGAAAAATTGTAAATCTTAAAACAACCAAATCGAAAAACAAAAATAAAAATAATGATACTGAAATTAAAATTTAAAATTATTAAAATTGTAAATTTTAATCTTATGGGGGACGAGTTATGTCACCTGATGATCATACGATGTCACATGATGATCATACGATTATGTCACCTCATGTTGGTTGTTAGAAGATCTTCAGAATGCAAGATCAGCAACACCGATGTTATAAATCTACTGAACTTGCACATCCAGTTGTTCATTCGCTATTCATTTGCTGTTCTTTTAATACCTTTGTGTAGTGATTGTTCCCGGAGTAAATAAATTAATTTCTTCAAAAGAGTGTTTTTATCTACGAAAATCCTAAGTCGCGTATTAGACAAGGTACTCCAAGAGTCAGTTGTCTGAGCACCGGCCAGCAATTGACTCGATACAGGGATTTGCGAATACAAAGTCTATCTACGAGATACCTAATTTTCATTTCGAATCTAACATAAAGAATTCAAGTCTGTAATTTTTGCGGACTATAAACTCAAACCGCCGTGGCAATCGCGTGACTCAACTAGGGAAAAATCACCAGTGGAGTTATTCGACCGTTGCCGAGCGCCTGCAAGGATTTACGGTCGTTTGACACCACAGAAGCAAGAACAGGAGCAACACACCGTGAGGCTTTGCACTGGGTCTGACGCCGGCGTCAACCCTAAGCCCTAGAAGAAACAAGACAGAGCCAGCGTTCTAACGACGGGGTGCGACCATAAGACGTCCTCGAGGAAGCGACTAGGCCAAGCAAGAAAAAGACGACTATCGGTCACCCGTGAATATCGCTTCGTGCTCCGCTGGCACGCTGTAAAACGGGCTTACGTGCGGCCAGTTCCCGGGAACTGATGAGGTGGTAAAGTTTCGCGCTCGCGTTTCGCGTTAGGGATTTTGCTGTGCGTACCACCGGCACAGGGAGGTCCTTAAGAGAAGAAAGGTAGAGTAAGAGAGAAGATCCTCTCATCATTATCCAAGATGAATAACGAGCATCGAATAAAATAATTAGACCGGCTAAAAAGAGAAAGTAATAGGGAATGATAATTTAGACTTAATTTTGAATTTGGGGTGTTTTTATAACAGTTTGTCGGGCGCCATCCGCTTTCGCGGAACCTAGATAATTTTTCCCGTACCGTCCGTTCATACACGTACTTTACTTTTCCTTGCTGGCTCAGCTTTTATTCAAGAAAGAATGTTTGGATGCTGGAACTGTAGGGCGACTTAAATTACGTGTTGTAATGGCTGGGGTAATGATAGTAAGAACACTAACGAACAGAAAACTCAGTAGTGACGACAATCTCGTCGTCACAAATGCCGACACAAAATCTACTCACACTCCTGCAGAATGCGGCAACGTCCGGCTCTGGCTGGTTCACACACAGACAAACGGCCACTCATCTTTCGGCAGGCTTACGACGGCAGCATACGTCGACACCTGGAGCAGTCAGGTAGCTAAGGTAATCCCTTATAGGTAAACAGTACACTTTGCTTGAAGGATTGGACTGGTAGGCATGAAGAATGCACGTAAGTATTGGTTAACACAAAATCTTTTCAGCACTAACTTTGAGTCTTTTAGTTTGTAGCTGACCACCAAAATGGAGGATCTGGGTGCGACGAAAAGTGTAAAGTAGATTAATAATAAATGTGATTTTGACACGGTTGGTTTTTGATTGATTGTTTTGACAGTTAGCTTGGTTGCCACTGTTTGTCACTGCGATTTTTTTTTGGGCGCTCTCGGAGCGCCGTGCTATTAACACCCCCCCCCCCTTTGGAGAGTCCTACACCGCACACGTTACTTTCGCGCACTGTTTGGTGAACGGCTGCGGACGATAATCCAGGATCTTTTGTTCCGAGGTTTCCGGGGATTGAGTCAGGTAGACCCTGGTTCCTGTTCTCCAGAGCAGCTGGTAGATGGGACTGCTATTGGCTGTGTGGTAGGTAGGCAATCAAGAGGGGTACTTGTGCTAACCTCTGGTTCGTGTTGAGTTCATGTGTGGTCTTCTGCGATTTGTATGTCAGAAGCTGGTAATACAGATGTGCTGGTACGTGTACAAGTGGAATGTAAGGTTTGGGGTGATGAGGTTTGGGAAGTATTGATTAGTGAATGCGTAGCCTCTTCTGGTAGCGTTCGTTAGTTACATCCTTATACAGGGTGGTCCAAACTTTATGTAGGAAACTTCGAGGACAAATAGATCTCTTTAAAATAATAGGAATTTGCCTTATAAACATAGGTATGGAACGGCATCGTTATAGAGATACAGGGTGTTGAAATTGTTAAAAAAAATTGATTTTTTATTCCGTATCTCCGGAATGTATTAACTGATCTCAATAAAATTTGGTACAGGTAATGTATGATAGTAGACCTTGTATTCCCTAAAATATGAGCCCCTTTTTATAAAAAAAAACCTACGCTATTCAATTTTTTACAAGTTATTGTAACGGATTTATATTCTAATGCACTAAATACATAAAAAGGTAACTTCAATTTTTCCCTAAGATTCGCCATTTTCAAGTTATTCATACCAATACAATCCTCTTGTGGTAAAAACTTTAAACTATAATATTACAAGCATATTTATGTTTATGCTTAAAAGTAAGTATCAACAAAATTCTTTCCATATCACCTGTGAGGTAGTATTCCTGGTGTGTTTTAGCTTCCCCTGGAGGCCTAATCTTTACAAATAAGAACAATTTATGAAAATAATAAAAATACATTTATCAAGCAACAACTAAACAAGAAACAAAATTAACGTTACGTATTAACAGCAATTCTTCAAAATGCGAACCACCCACATCCATACATTTCTGACATCTTCTATTAATGGAACTAATTGAAGTTAATAAGATGTGGTGGTTTTATTTTAATTCATTATACCTGTCTTCTATTCGCTACAGTAGTTGTAGTCCAGTATCTATTGGAGTAGAGTAAACTTTACTCTACAGATAGGTAACCCCAAACATAAAAACCCAGGGGTTTTAGATCTGGCGATCTGGCTGGCCAAGACACCCCATATAATTTTCATTAAGCCAATCTTGTATCATTCTCCTCAAGTAGCACCATCTATTTGTATCCAGCTATTTTGTCGTATATTTAATGGAACATCCTTTAATAATTCAAATAGATGGTTTTCTAGAAAGTTTAGAAATGACTGGGAATTTAAATGGAGTGGCAAGAAGAAAAGTCCACATACTTTATTGCGAATTATTCCGAGCTATACTTACACAGAAAATTCGTGTTGAAAAGATCTTGTCGGAAGTCCATAAGGATTTTGTTGTGACCAAATATTCAAATTGTGAAAATTCACTACCCGTCGTCTTGTGAACGCAGCCTCATTAGTTCAAAGTATTTCTAGTAAGAATTCTAATAACCACTGATACAAATTTGTACAGGTTGTAAATGGTACGGATTTCTGCCATCCTTATGTAGAACTTTTCAAATTTTCGATTTACTCACCCCAAGTTGCCGAGACGTTTTTCGCGTACTTAGCCGAGGATCGTCGTCAAATGCTCTTAAAAGTTCATTTCTGTGCCTTTCATTGCTCCGTCGTGATTTTTCAAATATCGTTTTAATTCAAAAGATGAAGGCGACGAGTGTAAAGAATTTTGTTGATATGCTTACAAATTGCACTTAATTTTTAGCATAAACATAAATATTCTTATAATATTATGGTTAGAAGTGTCTGCTACAAAGGGATTGTGTTGGTATGAATAACTTGAGAACGGTGAACTTTGGGGAAAAAATTCAAGTCATTTTTTTTATTTTGTGCAATAGAATATAAATCCGTTACAATAGCATGTAAAAATACGGTGGCGTAGGTTTTTTTTTATAAAAAAGGGAGCGACCCTGTCCAGTTGTACACCACTGGTTGAACCTTTAGAGTTCATATTTTAAGGAATACAAGGCCTAATATCATACATTATCTGTACTAAATTTTATTGAAATCGGTTAATAGATTCCAGAGATATAAGCAAGAAATCATTTTTTAACAACTTCAACACCCTGTATGTCTAAAACGAGGCCGTTTCAGACCTATGTTTATAAGGCAAACACCCACTATTTTAAAGAGATCTGCCCTCGAAGTTTCCTGCATAAAATTCGGACCACCCTGTATATTATATCGACCGTCTTGTAGGTTGAAATCCTTCACAATAACCATGGGTCCGTATTTATCAACCCAACATTCTGAGCAGCATTTCTTAAATTGATCGAAAGTTATGTCGGGGGACATGTGTTCCTCGTAGACATGTTTCAGATTTACTTCAGTAAAGTTTACTTTACTACTTGAAAAGAACTATTAAGTTGCAATTATCTCGAATAAGTTGTTTCGGTATCTTGGAATATGTCATGACCGCGTCAATATTCTTGTGTCTACACATGGAGCAGTATTCACGTATCTTTTCCTGTTTATTGCACGCCACATCGTCGAATGCCGCTGCGATACGGTGAAGGTGTGTTAAATTCGCTAATAGATAAACTACCATTTGAATTACATATTCTAGGTGGATATCAATTCTGCGGACCAAGTAACTAGAGTAAATAATATTAATAATAATAAATTTAACTTCGTTTTTTCTCTTCATTAGGAAGAAAACTTGAGAAACGCTTAGCCAAAGGTCAAGAGGGTATAAATCCTTTGGATTCTACTTGCCGTGACCACGATATAGCATACGCTCGAAATAAGTCTGTAGAAGATAAAGCCGATTGGGTTTTGGAGGACAGAGCTTGGGAACGCGTTAAATCTAAAGACGCAAAACTAGTAGAAAAAGAAGCCGTTTGGTTTGTAACTACGGCCATGAAGGCGAAACGTAATCTCGGAATGGGTTTGAAAAAGAGTTAACAACGACGACGTCGTCAACCCGCATCGTTCCGCAGAGACGTTGTATTAAAAATCGCAAACAGTTTAAAAAAACAGCAGCCTAGTAGTTCGTTGAGAAAATCTGCTCTATCGGCTTTAAAAGCGGCAACAGTAGCAGTTAAAAGGGTCGGTGGTAAGAAAAACATTCGCATACCAAGATCATTAAATATGCCAAACGACTACGAATTCCATTTTTTCGAGGCGTTTTCATGCGAGACACCTTACCATCTACAGGTCCGCGTCTGTGAGAGGGTGCCATTTTAAATTTAGGCTTGAATAAGAATAGAGGCACTCACTGGGTAGCTTATAAGAAAAACGGTAATGACGTAGAGTACTTTGACAGTTTCGGTCATTTGAAACCGCCTAAGGAACTGGTTCGGTACTTGGGAGCCAGCGACGTGAACATAACCTATAACGCAGATCGTATCAAAATTATGATCAAATAAATTGCGGACATCTATGTCTGCAGTTTCTCTATAAAAGCAACGGTACCAGATGAAATTTGTCAGTCATGTCTACATTTGTGGCGCTAAATAGTCATACGTCCACGCTAACATTCAACTTTAACCCAATCATACATTTGGATCCACAACTCAATTACGGCTTGGCTCTTCTTTTTTTACTTGTACGAGAACTACAAAAAAAAACAAAAACAAGGAAGTCGTTATAAAATTTGTTAAGAGTTATACGAGATTCGGGATATTGAAAATTATATTAGAAAGGGATTAAAGATCGACAAAGACCCCAACGCTAACCGGATATTTTCGCTAAAACCTAACTAAAGTGTGAAATATACAGCGATAAATACGCGGTGGATTTTGAACCCGAAGACAGTTTCGGTAGGACGTTGGGATTTTCAAACAAATTCTTGAAATCCAAGAACCTACACAAATCGGATTTACCGGTGGATATTATAAAAGTACACACCATCCACCTGGATTGTAACATTACTTCGGGAGCCTTCTACAACGATAGACCGTCAAATACTATATACGAGTTTCATGTAAGGGTCGACCCAGGATTTGCCATCGCCGAAGAACCAAATCACTTCATCTATCTGCCGATAAATAGAACTGAAATAAGCACGCTTACAATCGACGTGTTAGATCAGAATTTCGAACCCGTTAATTTCAGAGGTGATGAAATCATCGTTCGATTGGAGATTAAGAAACTCGAATAATGCTAGTTTTCGACAACTCTCAGTCAAATGTTCATATAAAGGAGCCGCTATCGAGATACACGTCAGTATCGCGAGGAGCATCTCACGATAAGGTTGCATTCACTATGCCTCTGTCTCTAACGAACACCTTGTCCCTAAAATCTCCGGGTTATAATGTAATCGCATCAAACGTTCGATCTTTTTCGCCTTCCCTCAATGGACGAATCCATACAAAAGATGGAATGGCGAACGTATTACCCATACGTAAAGTCCTTCAGAAACAACGACGTTATTGAAATCATCATCAATCAAGCCGATGTTTTCGATGCTACGACGTATGGCGGTCAGATACTTATCAGCGGGAAGATTACAAAGGTTGGTAATGGAGGTGTATCGTTCGTAAACAACGCAGTGGCCTTTGTTTTCGTTAGCCACATACGAAATAAGCGCCAAAGAACTGAAAAGTATACGTGAAGTTGGTTTAGACTGTTCGCGGGTACTTGTATTATTCCGACGAGGATTCCAAGCACTTATCTATAGCCGGATGGAATTATCCTGATGCACCAACTCTAAACACCGATGGAACTTTTAATTTCCTCATCCTATTGAAGCATATTTTCAATCTTTTCAACGACTACCGCATGGTAACGTGTAGCAAGCAATGTATCAAATTGATAAGAGCCAGTAACGATTCCAATTGTTTCTTGGTTAAGAAGAAGGTGGCTACCGATAAAACCACGGTGACTCTGGATATTTAAAATAATGAGGTTAAAATTAAACGGCTATACCCTAACGACGAAATAAAACTTAGCTTACTAAAAGCTATCAAAGCCGATACGCCCATGGGCGTATTATAGACAATGGGATTTGGATATGCTAACTGCGCTCACGCCTGACGCTACAAAAGGAATTTGGGCCGTTAAGACTACTTCTGCGATCGAAAGCCCTAGATACGTCATCGTCGATTTCCATACAGCCAAACAAAAGAAATTCACAGAAGATCCTACGCACTTTGATAACATCGATATTGCCAACATTAGATTGACGCTAAACGGCGACAGCTTCCCTAACGAGAGGATGCGATTAAATTTTGCAAAGAACGACTACGTTGAAGCTCACTACAACTACACCGAGTTTTATCCGAGTTACTCGAATACGCTGCAGAAGAAATCTTTACTAGATTACCACACCTTTAGGGATCACGCTCTTTTCGTCATCGATTGCTCGAGGCGGGACGAAAGCATAAAATCGAACATTGAACATTGAAGCAGCACAATGTTTTCCTGATAATACCAGCGCCTATTGCATAATCGTGCACGATTGTATCATGGAACACCTCTTACTTAGCGAAATTGTAAAAAATCTAGCTTAAAAAATAAATCTAAGTAATTGTTAGTTAGTCGTTTGATAATAATAATCCGAGATGAAGGTTGTGACTCTAGATATCCAGGGTTTTATGTTACTGAGTACTGGTGGAGGTTATGAATTTTATCCTAAGGAAATCACGATTCAAGATGCGCGCCAAGTGAGCCATTATTTGATTAAACCGCCTACAAGTTTATGTAGTTTATCTGGACCGAATCAGAAGCAAGTAAGATATACGGAACGAAATATCCACGGCATCCGCTATTCATCTGGAAACGTAGAATATAGTGAGCTGAACGCTATACTTGGAGATCATTTGCTGTGTACCGATATAATTGATGTGAGAGGACGTCAACAGCTGGATTATTTAGAGAAAATACTGTCGCAATTGGTTCCCTCCAGCTTGCAGCACTTACCCAATGTGGTAAACGTTAGTAGAATAGCTGTGCCGATTCTGCTCCACAATCCAAGATGGCGACTGGAGCAGGATCGGCATAGCTTTCAGCCGGCTACGTCACATCGGCTGACGTCTGCGCGGTAGAGGTTGATGACCGTTCGTGAAGACTAGAAGTATTATTTATGTATGGATCTATTATTATTAGTAGGGTTGTTGATGAACCACAATGAGTGGTCAAAAGCGGGTTGTGTTTAACTTGGATAATAATAAAACTTATATACTTATGGACCCTGATGGCTGGTTTGAAAAGGCAAGAAAATCAAATTGGATGGAATTGATCAGTGATAGAGCTCACTTTCAGAAAAGAATTAACGATGTATCATTTACTATAAGTAGTATTTTAGATAATAATCATCGATCGCGTATTTACTATGAAAGATTTTGTTAACATATTTCTAACTATAAAATAAAGTTTTATACTCATATTTGTGTATTATTTTGAGGATACCTAACCTGTCTGGTGTGTGTGCTGGTATAAAAGTAGGTGACTTTAGATTTCTTCAATCATTATTACATTAGAATTGTGCTGAACAGTTTTATTTATTGATTGCAATATGCCTGTTCCAGTAAAGTATAAGTGCATCAAATGCGGAGGAGANGCAGTATTAAAGCAAATAGACTATCAAGTTGCAATTTTGCTAACACTGCAATTATAAAAGAAATCAGGTTACAGTTTATGCTAGCGTGGCAGTATTGGAGGTCATTGACCTCGAATGATGCAATACCGGATAAGAATGACGCAATGCTGTTAAAGGAAATAATATATCAAGAAAAAAGTTTATGCTAGCGTTGCAGTATTGGAGGTCATTGACCTCAAATGATGAAATACCGGATAAGTATGACGCAATGCTGTTTGGAGGTCATTGATCCTTCCTTTATCGCAACCATTGTTCCGCCTCTTTGTCGCCATCTTGTTGTTAGCGACCTATCACCTGCCGCTACGTGCCGCACCCCGCGTGCCGCACCCCGCACGCCGCCATCTTCCCGACGCCATCTTGCCCCGCCTCCTCCTACTAGCGACATCTATAAAATCCTGGTGGCAGAATTCCGAACTAACCCTCTGGTCATTGACCAACTCTTCAGTAACCCGCCTCCCTCCACGTAGACCGTCGCCATCTTATCGCTAACGACCAATCAACTTCTATGTAGACCGCCGTCATCTTATCGCTAACGACCAATCAACTTCCTTGCAGACCGCCGCCATCTTCTTGTTAGCGACCTATCACCTGCCCTCAGCCTCCACAGGTAGCCGCCCCCGTGCCGCTATGACACTTCTTGCAGCTCGATGGCCATGTGACGTCACTTCCATGTCGCCATGACACTTCTTGCAGCTTGATGGCCATGTGACGTCACTTCCATGCCGCCATGACACTTCTTGCAGCTTGATGGCCATGTGACGTCACTTCCATGCCGCCATGACACTTCTTGTTAGCGACCTGCCCTCAGCCTCCTCAGGTAGCCACCCCCGTGCCACCATGACACTTCTTGCATGCCAACACCCACGCATCTCTTGCACAACGACAATGCCCACAAGAAGTCGCTGAAGGAGCGCGCCGAACTCGATAGACACTGGCCATATGACGTCACTTCCGGCGTAGAACCCGCCTCACTTATCTACTCCTGTCGTCAAACTCAAGACCTTTTGGAGCTCAAGCTCACAGGCTCGCTTAACGAGGCTCCCGTCGAGGCTGCCATTCCTCGACGCGGATATTATAGTGCCTAGCAACCACTACTCGCTTCACGAGACATACCACCCGAGGTAGCCTAGCCTGAGGTGAAGACCCTGTACGATAGCCCCCAGCATCGAAACAGCGGTAAATTCCAGGATCCTTTTTGAGACCTGCGATACCCTCCGAGACTGACCACCTTCGACGAAGATCCTGTGCGATAGCCTCCTGCATCGACACAGCGATACCCCAGGCTCCTCCAGAGACCTGCTTACCGCCCGAGGTAGCCCAACCTGAGGCGAAGATCCTGTTCGATAGCCCTTGCATCGAACAGCCATACATTCAGGCTCCTTCAGAGACCTGCGTACCGTCCGAGGCTGAGAACCTCCGACGAAAACCTTGACTCCGATTGTGCCGGCTCCATCGAGAGACCCGCACCTCGGTACAGGGTACACACATAGGCTCCTACGAGTCCTATAATTCAGACTCTCTCGAGATCTGCAAATCCGAGGCAACTTTCCTCGTCAAACCTCTAGGCGGTCCCTCGTCGAGGCAACCTTCCTCGTCAAACTCCTACGAGGCATTTTTTTTGCGACCTACGGTCACAAAGCAATAGTACGCACGTCATTGAGGCGGCGTACTCAAAATTTTAAAGAAGTATCATTACTTCTCAGGGCTCCCTCGAGAGACCCACATTTAAAGTAGTCAGTGTTCTACAAGACTTCTACAAGACTTTCGGAGCAAAAGAGCTTGCTCCGACATTGTCGTACGGGGTAAGATGTACCTCTGCGACGCGACATCGATATCCAGTGCTACGAGGATTAGTGCCCTCGAAGGTATAACAAACAAATTAGATCGTGATTATATGATCAAGACTGAGCTGGACGAGACCTCGTTCCCCACAAACGCTATCTCGGTGCTTCGTGGAGAGTCTAAGGAGCCGAAGGTGGTAGCTCGTGTGCCCCACCGCTTTTGGGAGAAATCTGTCGGCCACCCCGCATTTGAACTCGCACCTCGTCCAGACTTTGCCTCCTGTTTACCAACATCATTTTCCTGATTACCGTTTGCTTATTTGTGCCTGATGTAAACCGCTTTGCTTGGCTTTTTCCTCCTGGCTGGTAGAATTTCCGCTTAATTTCCGTCGCTTTGCTAGAAACTACCGCCGATATTTATTGGTAGAATTAGAGTAACCCGTAATCACTTTTCTGTTTCAGAACCATTGGGGACAATTTATTTATTAATTATTTATTGCTTAATTTATTAATCTTATTTATTCCCATTCTAGCACCGACCGAAATGTAAAACCGGATATTATTCTGGCGTACCGTTTCTTAAAGTATTAGACCGTTTGTTAAATAAACTAAAACGCCCAATACTCCGCTTTTCTACCGTACCGATTGTGAGTCCTGATATTTGACTAATTTGTATTTATTTACAGCTCTGAAAAACCGTATCGGCATTTTAAATCCGCCGCGATAATAATTGCTCTAACCCATTTTGTTTTAATTACACCGCTTGTACATTATTTGTATATTCCTGGTTTTAGTTAGTAATAATAATTGTAATTAGAATCTGTTTTACTTTTGTTTGTTTGTTTCCGTAGGCCTTATTAATAGAAAATAAATCTAGTATAAATATAATTTCCAGTTTGTATTCATTCTTAACACCGATAAGATTGATAAATTCCGATCAGTAAAAAGTCGCACTATCTTTTTGTGACCTACACTGATAAGTCCGTTTGTTTTAAAAGGAAAATAACACTACACTCAGAGAACTACGTTGATTAAAAGTAAGAGAAATATAACCGACCCCTGGATTTAAACTTTCTTCACTGCAGCTATCCCGAGTACTTACTCTAAACCGAGGGTAGGTTTCACGTGGAGTTTCCCCCACGTAAAAGATTGGGAAACTGGCGCCCGAGACAAAAACCGAACAAAAAGATTCAATCCGGAGTACGTTCCTGTGACGTCACTCACCACCGCCGGCTGCCAACCACCGCTGCCGATAAACTAGTAGTCAAGGGTCGTCATAAAATTAGGCGTCCAAATAGGGACGTCAGTGACGTCAATAAATCTAGTAAATTAGAATTCGCAATTGTGAATTAAGATTCCGTTTAGAGTTGGTAGTATACCGGGGGCGGCCACAAGTAACGTCTGAACCGAACCGTCACCACCGCAAAATCAAAACCAAGTAAAGTATATAAAGGGTGTTACAAAAATTTGGCAACCGAGCAAAGTACGTTACAAGAATTTGGCGCCCGAGCAGGGACTGTTATTTTCTTTTAGACCGTTATTCTCTTGAATACTGTATAGATACCGTTATTTTCTTTTATTTAAATACCGTTTAGGAACTGTTATTTTCCTTTTAATACTGTTTAGGGACCGTTGTTTATTCCTGTGTAAATATAAATAAAAGCTGTCATTTGCTTTTATTAAATAATCAAAACCAGTATTGTCCGTCTAAATTTAATTTAGAGAATTTGTTTGATTGTTGAAAGGCCTGAAATTTTTTTTTGAAAAAAAAACAAAAGTAAATATTTTTGAACCACGCCGTTGAATGCGGTTAGAGCAATTTTCTCTGTAAATATTGAAGTTAGAACAAGACCGATTTGATTTTGATACTTTTAATATCAAGTAGAGTCAAATACCGAAAATAGTCAATGTTACCAGTTTTTGTCTAAGCCTGTTCTGAAGGCACTAAGGTTGTAAATTTGATTTGTTCGTGTAGAGTTAAAGGCAAAAATCCGAATTTAATTAAATCCGAACCAATCCGACTTTTCCCGGAAAAGTTAACCGCTAATTTTTCCGAAATTAATCGAGCTAGATCTCTAATATTCGAGACTAAGTCTCGTAGAAGGATTTACTACCGATAACCGAAAATTACCGATTTTTGCCGAGTTCACCCGAAGCCTTCCTAGCCACCGGAGAGGCGTCGAAAGTGTCATTTTCATCATTTTCAAGGGCGACGAACCGATTACAACCAGTTCCGAACCGATCCGACCACTCACTTCCAAGATATAACCGATAAATCGTTGAAAAACACGATTTAAGAAAAGTCTGACCTATAATTAATACCAGGCGTGCAAATAGAGCACCGACACCGACTTTGACATTTTACCCGAATTTTCACCCGGAGTTTCCCGGAGTTAGGATTTGAGGGGAATATAGCAAGTGACGCCTCATATTTAAGCAAATCGAGGGTGTACATTCGATTTTTGATAGTTTTATTGCAATCCGGGCTACGGTTTCCGAGATAGGTTATCCCTATCTACCGACACCGACTTTATTTTATTGAAACGTCTGGCTGGATTGTAGTAAACTATCAGAATGCCGTCCGACACCGACCTCAATAACATACCGCACCCAGAGAAACCTGAACAATCCGGAACATCCAGTGAGGATGAACAACCGCCAGCAAAAGTGAGCTGGATTTATACGCTCAAGAAAGATCAGCTTGTCCGAGAGCTAGAAAAATTCTCTTTGACCACCAAGGGAACATTACCGATACTAAGAAAAAGATTAGTAACCTTTTTCCGTGGGGGTTATCCCAAATCTGGGAAAAATCAGCGACAACCGTCTTCATCCTCTGAACCTGATACCAAACCGCCTCGTTTCCAGCCAAACATGGAACCCACGAGGAGAGCCGTCAAAAAGAATCACAGCATTGGGGATATATGTGACAAAATCCGAACTTGGAAGTTACAGTTCAATGGAAAAACCGACGCTACCGAATTCCTGGAAAAATTGTATGAACTGCAGGAGAAAAGCGACATCTCCACTACCGAATTATTACCAGCCCTGTTTGAAATTTTCCAAGGCAATGCCCTGGCATGGTACCGCAATAACCGAGATTCCTGGACTACATGGGGAGAGTTTTTGGCCGACTTTAAATTATTTTATTTACCGGCAAACTACCAGGACTTTCTGGAAGAGCAAATTCAGAAACGAAGGCAGAATACTAGCGAAACCGGGAGAGATTATATTGTGGCGTTACAAACATTAATCCGCCGCCACGGAGGATTTTCACCAGAAAAGATGTTGCCTCGCTTATATGCAAATTTACTGCCAAAATACCGCCAGTATATACGTCAAAGCGACATCACGAGTACTAGTGATCTAGTAGCCCGTATCGATGAATTTGAGACGTTGAGTAAAGAGCTCAAATACCGAAATACATTACCGGGCTCTAGCTCAGTCCGGAAAGAGTTGTCACCTCCAAGAAACCGGGAACCAGTAAACTCACGACCACCATTTAAACCCCGAACTGCCGTAGAAAATAGGAACAGGCCAGAACCTACCCCAGAAAGGCCTGCTGTACCAGCCCCACCGTCACCTGAGACCCGACCTACACAATCGACACCGTCACCTGGCAGTTACAACCGGAGAACTATTTGCTGGAGATGTGGTCAACCTGGCCACAACCGATATGAATGCCGAGCTCCGCCGAAATTATTTTGCTCCAGATGTGGGCAAAATGGAGTGATGACCCGCGACTGCAAATGTAACCGCCCTTCAACATCACACAATGCAGCCATCACCGGAGGAGATAACCGCCCACATATACAAGTGAAAATTAAGAACAAATATTTTTTCGCACTTGTAGATACCGGAGCTTTGCTCTCTTACATAAGCAATAAAGTAGCCGACTATTGTACCGAATTGAACATGCCATTCCAAGAGATAGAAACACCGACTACCGTATTGGCCAATGGGCAACCAGTAACCGTTCGTGGTGGATATCACCTGGAGTTTTTAATAAATAAAACCAAGTTTTCTCAATTAATACACCATCTACCCGATTTAACATCCGACATGATAATTGGGATGGACATACTAAGCCGAAATAATTTTAGGATGGACTTATTAAGTAACACCATTTACTTAAATGATAAAAAGGTCCATAAGTCACCGCCGACAACCCCGTACACTCCAGTGGGAGAACTCTCCCTGCACTTAACCGAAGACGAAGAAACCCGACTACAACAATTCCTGGATCAGGAATTACCGAGTTTTTCCGATATAAGAGGTGCTACTAAGCTAATCCAGCACCAAATCCGCCTTTCCCAAGCGGAACCGATTAAACAAAGATACCGACCTCAGAACCCCCGCATGCAGGCAATCATTAACCAAGAACTGGACGACATGCTAGAACAAGGGATAATAGAACCGTCAAGTACCGTAGTACCGTATCTACATACCGTAGATTTGTCCCGTCATTTTCGGAAGTAGTTGCACCGTTAACCAGACTACTCAAGAAAAATTACCGTTGGAAATGGACTGCCGAACAGGAAAAAGCTTTCACAGCTTTAAAGAAATGTCTTACCGAAGCCCCGATTTTGACTTGTCCCGATTTTGAGAAACCGTTTATGTTACAGACCGATGCTTCCGATATTGGCCTAGGGGTGGCCCTGGCCCAGAATGTTGAGGGAACCGAACATGTCGTGGCATATGCTAGCCGCACCCTCAACTCTGCCGAGAAAAATTATTCCACCACCGAGAAAAGGTGTCTAGCCATCGTGTGGGGAATTGAGAAAATGAGGCCATATCTGGAAGGATACCGTTTTACCGTTATTACCGACCACCAGTCACTCCGTTGGCTTCACTCCGTTAAAAATCCGACTGGACGTCTAGCAAGATGGAGCATATTTTTACAACAATATGACTTCGACATCCAGTACCGCCGAGGAGCTTTAAACCGTGTTGCTGATGCACTTATCTCGACAACCCCTACCCGATTCTTCCACCGAGGATGCCGCCGAACTATGTGCTCTAGAGGGGGCACCAGAGTGTTCTTGGTACCGGCAGAAAAAGGAAGAAGTAGAAAAGAGTCCCGAGGCATTCCCGGATTACTGTATTCGTAATGACCGGCTATACCGACACATTTGGGATTCTAGAGATCTGACCGAACCCGAGCTCAGCGACCCGTGGAAGCTATGTGTACCGAAGCCAATGAGACCGAATGTCATGAAAGAAAACCATGATGTTCCCACCGCCGGACACATGGGAATTTCTAAGACTATTGCCCGAATTTCCCTGCGATATTATTGGCCTGGCATGTTCCGGGAAGTCACTAGTTATGTGAGAAGTTGTCTTCAATGCCAGCGCTATAAGACATCGCAGAACCGTCCGTAGTCCGACAACCCTGGGAAACCGTCAGCACCGACTTAGTTGGACCGTTACCGAGGTCCAGTAAGGGTCACCGATTTTTAATTGTATTCCAGGCCCGTTTTACTAAGTGGGTTGAATTCCGACCACTCCGAAGTGCCACCGCCCGTAACCTTACGCAAGCCCTCTACGAGGACATCATTTGCCGTTATGGATGTCCGAAGGAAATCATCAGTGATAATGGAACGCAATATGATAGCCGTTTATTCTGTTCCTTATTACAAGACCAGGATATACAGCTCCGTTTTATTCCGCCCTATACTCCGCAAGCAAATCCTGTTGAGAGGACAAACCGGACTATCAAGACAATGATAGCACAATTCTGTGAACAGGATCACCGTCACTGGGACCAACATCTAGCCGATTTCAAATTTGCAATCAACAGCGCCAGTCATGAATCTACAGGATTCACACCCTCCTTCCTGAACTTTGGCCGAGAGTTGGAAGTACCGAAGGCACTGTACCGCGATAAGGAATCTACCCCAGAGGAAGGGCCGTCCGATATCGACCCTGAGAACCGAGCAAACCGTGTATCGAAACTGCAAGAAGTTTTCGATCTAGTAAAACTAAATTTGTCACATGCCTTTAACACCCAAAGTCATTACTATAACCTCCGCCGGCGTGACTGGCGATGTCGCGTGGGAGACCGGGTAATGAAGAGGGAGAATCCGTTGTCGTCCGCTGTTAGAGGTTTTGCGGCAAAATTAGCTCCGAAATACTCCGGACCGTATACCGTAATTAAAGTAATTTCACCCGTGGTTTATGACTTAAAATCCGAAGCGGGAAAGAAATTAAAAATAATCCACATCAAGGATTTAAAACCCGTACCTGTACCGAATGCATAATGCATACGCGAGAAGCGCAACCAGTCACAAGAGAAAGCCCCCAAGCATACCGAAAACCTGTCTATTTAAACCGATATCTTTGTTATTTTCTTGTCTCTCTCCAAGGAAATGGAAAGTCCCGTACTTGAAGTCCGCATAACCGAAGCTGATGAGGCAGATTTTCTCCTCGTCGCTCTTGACGAGGCCATAAACGAGAAACCCAGTCTCGTAGAATCCGTTACCGACGTTACCGACCACCCGGAAGACACCACAACGTGCCCAACAATCCGAGAACCCGTGAAACCAGCCAAGACTGTGATATCCGATCGCGACCCGAAGGACGTGGTAGCCTACCGCAACCAGAGCCCAGGTAGGGTCGCAGCACCCCCGGCGCCGAGTAGAATCCAGACCAGGAACATCAACCGATTTATTTACCCGTGGACACTCATGCCCTCTGTTGGCGCTGTGGCTATCCAGGACATGTACGAGCACACTGTATTGGCACCCTCCGACTCTTCTGCTCTCAGTGTGGACAAATGGGTGTCATGAGCCGAGACTGCACCTGCCAAGGAATCCCGAAACAGCACCGCAACATCCAAAAACCTCCCCGACGCCTTCAGTCTAAAGGCGTGCAATGTTGCTTATACCTGCAGGCGCTTAGAACTCCGCGGCGAGACCAAGCTACGCAGTGGGAAGGAATCCCAGTACAACGCANCCTCTGTTGGCGCTGTGGCTATCCAGGACATGTACGAGCACACTGTATTGGCACCCTCCGACTCTTCTGCTCTCAGTGTGGACAAATGGGTGTCATGAGCCGAGACTGCACCTGCCAAGGAATCCCGAAACAGCACCGCAACATCCAAAAACCTCCCCGACGCCTTCAGTCTAAAGGCGTGCAATGTTGCTTATACCTGCAGGCGCTTAGAACTCCGCGGCGAGACCAAGCTACGCAGTGGGAAGGAATCCCAGTACAACGCACCGGACGACGGGCTAGGTCAGTAAGTTTGTACTTCAAGCCATGAGCAAGATATCCCGATTTATTAGAAGGTTGTAAAAGGTGTACGTGGCCCCAATAAAGAATTATTGTTCACAAATGGGACACGCACCTTCATAGGAGGAACTTTTGTTTACCGTTGTTAGTTGTAAGTAAATGTCCGATAGTATTAAGTTTTAAGGAAGAAAAATAAAATAAAATTATTTTATTTTATTTTTCACCGAAGTAAGGGGGGATGTAATGAACCGGTATTGATGTTAAGTTTTGTGTAAGAGTTTCGCTATTTATATATTTAATTATCTTATTTGGCGAGAGCAATTACTATCCGCGAGTCGAGCTGAACCGTCCGTTTGCCACACTCTGTCGAGGGCCGCGCGCATAATCCCACCACGACTCCTGCCTAGTCAAGGGGGGGATTGAAGCAATAAAACAACCGTTCCTGCACGAAGATCCTCAGTTCGCTGCCAGAACTCGAAGAGCTCCAACACCAGCCAGAGGACCACCCCGAGGACCTGAAAACCGACCAGAGACCGCCACCCGACCCAAGGAGTTAGCCGCCAGAAGCAACCGTCCGGAATAAGTATGCAAATTGTATTTTCCTATTTTCACTTGTCCTGGTATGGTACAAGTCTGGCCGTTTTGAACTTTGGCAAGACAGTACGACCACAGCGTTGTCTGCGAAGGTTTGGCTGGGTGTCTCACCGCCTTCGTTCGACGTACGCTGTCCGTCACGTCAACCGAACTGCTGGTTTGGCTGGGTGTCTCACCGCCAGCGGAAGACATTGAGTGCAGGTTCGTACGGCAGCAGCGTTATCGGCGAGGGTTTGGCTGGGTGTCTCACCGCCCCCGTTCGACAAACGCTGTGCGCCCCTTTACTGAAACTGCTGGTTTGGCTGGGTGTCTCACCGCCAGTAGAAGACGTGAAGGTGTCAGACTGTACGGCAACGGCGTTGTCAGCGAGGGTTTGGCTGGGTGTCTCACCGCCCCCGCTTGATAAACGTTGTAAGGCACAATAACCGAAACTGCTGGTTTGGCTGGGTGTCTCACCGCCAGTAGAAGACGTTGCGTGTCAGCTGTGCAGCGACGGATAGACCCTAGAAGTTTGGCTGGGTGCCCCACCGCTTTTGGGAGAAATCTGTCGGCCACCCCGCATTTGAACTCGCACCTCGTCCAGACTTTGCCTCCTGTTTACCAACAACATCATTTTCCTGATTACCGTTTGCTTATTTGTGCCTGATGTAAACCGCTTTGCTTGGCTTTTTCTCCTGGCTGGTCGCATTTCCGCTTAATTTCCGTCGCTTTGCTAGAAACTGCCGCCGATATTTATTTGTAGAATTAGAGTCACCCGTAATTATTTTTCTGTTTCAGAACCATTGGGAACAATTTATTTATTGCTCTAATTTATTAATCTTATTTTTCCCTTTCTAGCACCGACCGAAATTTAAAACCGAATATTATTCTGGCGTACCGTTTCGTAAAGTCTTAGATTGTTTATTAAATAAACCAAACGCCAAAGACTCCGTTTTCTACCGTACCGATTTTGTGTCCTGATATTTGACTAATTTGTACTTATTTACAGCTCCGAAAACCGTATCGGCATTTTTAAACCCGTCGCAAATAATTGCTCTAACCCATTTTATTTCATTCTTACACCGCTTGTAAATTTATTGTATATTCCTGGTTTTAGTTAGTAATAATAATTGTAATTAGAATCTGTTTTACTTTTGTTTGTTTGTTTCAAATTCAATAGGCCTGATTAATAAATCTAGTAAATATAATTCCCGTTTGTATTCATTCTTAACGCCGACAAATTTGATAAAATTCCGATCAGTAAAAAAGGGGTCCGCTTATCTTTTTGTGACCTACACTGATAAGACCGTTTATTTTGAAAGGAAAATAACACTACACTCAGAGAACTACTTTGCTTGAAATTAAGAGAAATATAACAGACCCCTGGAATTAAACTTTCTTCACTGCAGCTATCCCGAGTACTTACTCTAAACCGAGGGTAGGTTTCACGTGGAGTTTCCCCCACGTAACCGATTGGGAAACTGGCGCCCGAGACAAAACGCACAAAAAGATTTAATCCGGAGTACGTTTCTGTGACGTCACTCACCACCGCCGGCTGCCGACCACCGCCGCCGATAAACTAGTAGTCAAGGGTCGTCATAAAGTAGGCGTCCAAATAGGGACGTCAGTGACGTCAATAAATCTAGTAAATTAAAATTTGCACTTATGAATTAAGATTCCGTTTAGAGTTGGTAGTATACCGGGGGCGGCCACAAGTAACGTCTGAACCGAACAGTCACCACCGCAAAATCAAAACCAAAATAAAGTAAAGTATATAAAGGGTGTTACAAAAATTTGGCGACCGAGTAAACTAGGTTACAATAATAACTTGATAATGATAAATTGTAATAACCGTACATTCGAAAACAATCATCCCTATTAATTTGTTGTTAGCATCAACATTAATGAGTAAATAACATTTGTTATCACAATATTTAAGGTAAAATATCTATTTATCATGTATCGAGACAAAAATGTTTGCTTATGTCTTGTCCGAGTTTTAGTCATATAGTGCACGTGCAAGTCAAGTAGATAGGCTACCTTGATTCTACGCCAAAATCCCATGCTTTTTCTTATGAAAGTTTAGTTTGCAAATTTTTGACCAATTTTTCCCCCACTCCTCCATCTTTTCGCTTCCCCCTCCCATTCCGTGCCCAGCCAATCAGAGCGAAACATTTGGCGGGGAAAATGGCGGGAAATTCAAAATATATCCACCTAGGGCTCCCATGCAGATATCTCCACGTAGATATGCAGGATCCCCCACGTAGGCGCATGTATTGTGCTCCCTAGGACCCTCACCTAGGGCTTTGCCTCCACCTAGGGCTTTGCCCCCTAGGGCCCCCATGCAGGTATCTCCACGTAGGTATGTAGGATTCCACACGTAGGCAAATGTATTGTGCCCCGCGTAGATATCCAGGAGTCCTCCGCGTGTACCCCGCGTAGGTATGCCGGAGTCGTGTAGGGCTTCTCCCCGGGACTTCTCCGCTGGAGGCCCCAACGTGGTCGTGCGGTGGCGCAGGCAGTAATCGCGATTTTCATTTCAATTCGCAATAGTACTTAACGCGTATCAGCGTGCTAGTTCCTAACGCGGGTGAGCGCTAATTAGTAGATGAATGAACGAATGAATTTATTGGGTACACCAGGAATTAAACAGTACTATACAAAAATATCGCAATATCTAACATCCAATAAGCCTAAAAATATATATATATATCTAGCCATATACAGGGTCGGAAAGTCCCCATGGTTCATAGGCCGTTACGTGAGAGCGATAAAGTAAGTAATAGAAATCCATGCGATAGAGAAGGATGGCTATAATGAAGGCGTCTCATAGTCACCGCCCGTTTCGCCCTTCCACAAATAAGATCCATTTCCACTTGTAATTCAGCGACCGGTGGTCATCTTTGTTTTCGTCGTTTG
>NW_019417791.1:36787-38094 GCF_000390285.2 Anoplophora glabripennis
CATCTACTTGCGAATTCGAATCAAAAACACCCGAGATATATTGAGTTATACACAGAAGGTTGGAGGTGGTGGATCTGCCCTTAAAGAAACCATGTTGATATTCATTTATTCGATTCTTTGCAAATGAAAAAATAAAATCGTAAAGAAGAAACTCATAAGCTTTAGAAAAATTATTGATAATTGTTATAGGTCTATAATTTTCAACTTTATTTCTTTCACCTTGTTTATAAACAGGAATTACTTTAGAGTTTTTTAATACACTAGGATAAGTATTACATCTAATAGACAAATTAAACAAGATGGTAAGAGGTACAGCTAAAACACAGGCACAATCATTAAGTACAAATGCAGGGATTTTATCTGGGCCCATAGTATTTTTGGGTTTGATTTTTTTTAAGGCTGAAATCACCTCTGCTTCTGTGAACTGATTCAGTTGAAACAATGCAGTGCCTGTATCCGTTAATGAGTCAACAGAAAGAAAACTGGACTTAATAAAAGTACTACTAAAGTACTGAGCAAACATCTCAACCACATCACCAGTACTTTCATAAGAATTATCTTGGTAATACATTGTACTTGGCAAGCTGTTGTTATTCTTTTTCATATTGATAAATTGCCAGAATTTATTGGGATTGATTTTAATACTATTCTCAATGTTACGACAATAATTCTGATATTCACATTTAATTTCATTTTTTATATATGTTCGTAAAAATTCAAATTCCTGGCGAGCTATGATATCAACTACGCACTTCTCCACGCTGGCTTCTTGGCTAAGGCCGTTAATAATCAATTTTTCTAATTTTGTGAATCCGCTAACTAAATTCACGAATTAATTATTATTGTCATAAAATCAACGAGTCTGCTCTGCTTTCATGAGACTATTTATAGTGAGTGGTGCTTTTTGTGTATGAATTTGGATAAAAGAAAGTTAAGTCTGTATTCATATTTTCAACATAAAAACGTAGCTTTGTATAGCAGTTATAATCTTAAACGGCAATTAGATGAAATTATTTTTCATAGTAAAAAATTCTATAATTAAAAATATTACCTTATTTCAACAGGAAAACAAGCCAAAAAAAACTCCTAGATCATCAAAAACAAAAAATATCATTATTTCAAAAGGAAAAAATACGGACAAAAAATAGCATAATCAACAGGAAAAATCAATTCGAAACTTTAATAAGAAACAAAAATCCTAAAATATTACTATTATTTCAATAGAAAGAATCAATTCAAAAACTAAAAAACATTAGCAGTAAATTAAAATATATATATATATAGCAGTAAATTAATATATATATATA
>NW_019417791.1:40350-40875 GCF_000390285.2 Anoplophora glabripennis
ACTGCTTTTTCTAAAAACTAAAATTATTTTTAAAATCTCCATTTATTTTACAGCAAATTCGGTCCCTAGACTTACTCTCGTACGACGCACCATTTGCACGTAAAAAAATGAAAACCAAAAAAAGTTTTTCCCCAAGTTCATTGAGACTGCTTTTGATATTTTGTTGCCATTTTGTAGACACCCACCATGCGTGGAAACACTTTTTGTGGGGCAAAAATTAATTTTCTACTTTCACAAATGACGTTCACGTAGGCATAATATTAAATGTTTGAATAGAAAAAACGGTAAACTCATTAAATGCCCCCTTAAAGCAAATGAAATAAAAATTAGTAGGCTGCGTAAAGTGACATAATTTTTGACGCTTCTTTTCGCAATAAAATTGACACTGATTTTTCATTATTAAAAAATTGTTAGAGTAGGAGGTAAAATGTCATAAAAAATGGTAAATTTTACAATCGGTGAATTAGCTGACATGCATTTTACTTATGGGGTTGCCGACGGAAATGCATACGAAGCCAGGAGGAT
>NW_019417792.1:0-2369 GCF_000390285.2 Anoplophora glabripennis
CTATCAAGAAGCTCAGTGTATGATAGTGAGACGTCTCCTTGTCAAATTGAACATTATGACAGAACATCTATACTGTTCGTTTTGCAAAGAGATCCCTTCAATTTTTGTTTCAAATTGCTATTATATTGCATTAGATCACGAAAAATATATTTAATATTAATTATTACTACATGTGTTTTGGACTGGAATAATTTTAGTCTATAATCGAGCTATTCAAATATAGCGCTTCCGTCGAAGCGTTAAATACAGCCTACAGTGTTGCCATATTTCCTTTCATTGGATCAGATGTTTGTTCAAATTTGTCCAAAACGTTATATATTCATTCCATTATCTCAATAATTACATTGTAAGTGCATATTTTTATTGTTTTAAAATGTTTAGTAATATTTAATTCTTTAATTGCAATTTTATTTTCCCGATCCTAACCATTTTTAAGAGCAATATTCACGTTTGATTAAAATTTTTCCCCAACTCCCTTAATAGCCTGTGTAATAGAGCATAATTTTTAATATAATTTTTCAAAAAAACTATATTGGCAATCGATCTGATATTTTTACACGAGGCAGTTGGCATATTTATTAACAGATTTCAATGATTTTCAAAACTTTATCATTTTTTTTTTCGGTATCAAATTGTTGCTTTATCCTTCTTACTATGAAATACACATCGTCTGAAGCTAGTCACTGTTTCTCTCCATTTGTTTTTTGAAAAAAATTAAATATCTCGAAAACGGTTAATTTTAGGAATAGGGAAAATAACAACGTAGAATCCAAAATTGCAATAATATATAGGGTGTTCCATTTCAAATAAGCAAGTTGATGGCGACTTCCGGTATAACCGGAAGTGGTACGTGGACGCCATTATTTCAATTGAGAAGGGCATGCCCGAAAACCCGGGTTCCCAAATTTTCAAAATTCAAATCAAAGTAGTCTCTGAAATAATTTTAATGGGCCGTCACCGTTAGACACCCCGTATACACCGTAATATGAACCTGTTTTGTCCATGTCTAAAAATATATCCTATTTTATTACCAGTATTTAGCGTGAATCCTAATCATGTACATCAATATGTGTTTCAAATATTGATACAATTTACTTTGTAGAATATACAGGGTGTTACAAATTCGCTTCTCACTACAGGGATCTGGGAGATGATAAGAGATACAAACTAGTTTAAATTGGAGAAAGTTGCGTAATCAGGGGACCAACATTATACCTCCAAAAAATCAAGGCTAACGTGATTAATTTTCGAAATATTTGAAAAAAAAACGAAATTTTGGATATCTGATTGTGTTTCATTTCAGTCTCGTTTGAGGTGATATGGAAAAAGAAGGATACTTTCCCATGGCAACTTTTTGCCCTCTATCGAATGGCATAGTCAATTTTAATATGTAAGGTTTCATCTTTCTTGAATTATCACACACTGTAAGTATCGTTATACTCTGTGAGATCTACCTAGTTAAACTATTAGCCCCATCTAAATAAAAAATTTAGATGAAAGAACGAATATACGGAAGATGAATTTTTTGAGACAAAACGTCCGAATCTGCTTCGGGCTGAGGCAGTACAGTATTGGGGGGTCATGAACCCTTGTAAATAATTTAATAAAATTTCCAGAGCCGTATTTAAAAAATGAAGATGATGATGGTCATGGCGAGACGAAGAGCTACATATAAAAATTGATTATGCCATCCGATAGAGGGCAAAAGTTGCCATGAGAAAGTGTCCTTCTTTTGTCAATATCACCTCAAACGAAGCTGAAATGAAACAAAATCGGATTTCCAAAATTTCGTTTTTTTTTCAAATATTTCGATCCCCTGATTACGCAACTTTGCCCCCATTTAAGCTAGTGCGTATCTCTTACCGTTTCCGAGATCGATGTAGTGGGAAGCACTTTTGTAACAGCCTGTATAATTAATAGTTTTTTTTGCAACAATATTATGAATAAAAGAACTAAAACAAAAAAGATGTGCAGTATCTTTATTATAGAGCGAACTGTTGAGTACTACTGTGGTATTTACTTACACATTGAGAGTTAAAGGGTGATTCAGTTGTAATGTCATTAATTGTAAGGAAAGACAAGAAAAAGTAAGTAGAATATGAAAACATAATTAAAAACATTTTAAAATGCATATTTATGCTGAAAAAATACTTTCAAATAATTATTTAAACCTCTCTTGGAATGGCTCCTGACCGCTGACCCACAAAGGTTTATCGAGACTAAATCTTGGCCTACCGTATTATACAGTCACTAACCTAGTTTTTACTGCGTTTTTAATGCGTAGTAAACGATAAGGAATAAACAGATTTTTTTCTAGACACGTGAGAATAAGATACTTTTTTACATTCTAAATATTAAGTATTTATTTG
>NW_019417792.1:4233-22341 GCF_000390285.2 Anoplophora glabripennis
AGACGGAATATCTAGGATCTACGGATTGGGATGTGATTGTCAGGTCGTCGGCGTATAAGTATATGTTGGTGTTGGGGGGATGTGGGATGTCGGAGTTGTAAATGGTGTATAGGTGTGGGGACAGGACGGTGCCCTGGGGGACACCGGCCTCCATGGGACGGGTGGTGGAAAGGGAATCTTGGATTTGGATGCGTAATTTTCGGTGGTGTAGGTAGGATTTTATGAGTTTGGTAAAGGATATGGGATATTGGTTGGTGAGCATTTTCATCAGTAGACCTTCATGCCAAACTGTATTGCCTTCATTCATGTGACCGAATAGTGCAAATAAGGTCTGCTTATTTACATTCTTGCGCCAGTTCCCAGTGGTATCAAGATTTTTAAAATTGATTTCCTTCGTTTATTGAAAAATTTTACGGATTTGATATAAAATATCAATTTCAATCAAAATGAAAAGTGACAAAAATAATAAAGTTGACCTAATTATAATTGAAAATATAAATAAACAGACCTTTAAATCTGCTATTCGGTCACATTAATAAAAATATATAGATAGGCGTATTCCACAACCTGTGCTATGATACGACCGACGTGTGGAGTGACTCTGTGAAGGAACGAAGGGACTGGGACACACCGGTCTCGTGTCAGTACGGCGAGCCGGATCGTCATGTTTCGCCCATCTCTATTGCTAACCATAACCCATAAACTACTAGATGCGCTGCCATTGCCATTAGTGCCAGCCAGCACTGCCAATGCTGTTGTCATATAAGATTATGAGAAATAGAAAATAAGCCAAGAAGGTTATAAGTGACGACTGACGGCTTTGTGCTTTGTATATTTGTCTGCGTTCTGTTTATATTTAAAAGGAGATTGTGTTAATGACTGATGTTAAGGAAATGTCGTGTAGGCTTTGCCTTAAAAATATATCCGATGAAAGTTTTGAAGTGATAAACAACATTATCAGAGGCATTCTAGATGGTCTTTTGCTGAAATTGGTAAACGTGAATTATAATTAGATTACGTCTTAACAGTCGAGTGTAAATTAACTTTTAGTATTTAATTGTTATTTTCTGCCACAGTTATTTTCTTTCTGTTTTAAGTTGCATATTTTTCAGAAATTTGAAGAAAGAAAAGAGGTTATATGTAACGCTTGCAGAAGAAAGTTAAATGCGGCTTCAGAATTTAAGTCGACGTGTTTGAATACCGATAAAACAATTATTCCTTATGTGGATAGCGAAAAAATGTTACAGCTCGACCTAAGAGAAGTGTACATGCAGGAAAAGAAAAGTGAATTAGTTTGCAGTCAGAAAATATGTCGATTGTGTATGCAGCCAGTAGAAAGTGAGTTTAGGTGCATATGTGAAGAGGAACTTGAAGCTATTCAGAAATTGACACCTGAAATGGTATGAACAATATTAATTACTTGCATATTTTATNAAAGAGGTTATATGTAACGCTTGCAGAAGAAAGTTAAATGCGGCTTCAGAATTTAAGTCGACGTGTTTGAATACCGATAAAACAATTATTCCTTATGTGGATAGCGAAAAAATGTTACAGCTCGACCTAAGAGAAGTGTACATGCAGGAAAAGAAAAGTGAATTAGTTTGCAGTCAGAAAATATGTCGATTGTGTATGCAGCCAGTAGAAAGTGAGTTTAGGTGCATATGTGAAGAGGAACTTGAAACTATTCAGAAATTGACACCTGAAATGGTATGAACAATATTAATTACTTGCATATTTTATAATCTAACTAAACTGCTTCGTAGAATATAAATATCATCAAAGATCCCGTTGTTTGTAAGACATGCTTCGATTCTCTGTGCACCCACAACAGTTTCCTAAAAAATTGCTGGGAAGTACAGGAAAAAATTAAAAGTATTTTTGATAGCTCAGCCACAGGAAGTCAAATAGATACGTCTCCACTTGGTTTATTCGTTAAGACTGAAAACCTGGAAAAGAAATTCGATATTAACGAGATGGAAATGTCGATCAAAGCTGAATATGTCGACATAAAAACGGAAGATGAAGAAACGAGGTAAGAGGAGACTATTTTAACATTAATTTAAAAAAAGGCAGCCCGTGGTTCGGACATTTTGTGATTTATATGATTAAATATGTACCATCTGGTGATAAACTAATTGTAACAAATTATGAGATTGTCCATTATAAACGATATCGTACAAACTTTTATATAATCATTAAGCGTTAGGTTAACAAATTATTGGGAACATACGTAAGATCGTTATAAAACAATCAGAATGGCTACGAGTCAGATATGGGTACAAAGAATGCTATACTAAATTCCATTCATTCAATCAATTTATTAACTTTGGACAGAAATTGAAATTTTCTTGAATGAAAAGGTAGATCTTTAGAGAGATAGAAGTAAATACAGCAATTGATTGGGGCTATACAACTTGTTGCAATTAATTTTTAAATCGACGTTTGAAAACAAGGTGGAAACTGCACTAAAAAAAAAGGACCGCTTTATTTTATATTTGTATAGCATTGTGAATATTGTAAAAAATATATTTCCGAAAAGAATTGTTTTGCCAAAAAAAAAATTCTAATATTCATTTTTTTTCACGACACTTTTTGATGAAGAAAATATATAGATTTTTGCGAAAAAAACTTCAATTTAAAAAAAATGATTTAATGCAAAATTTATTCTTTAATTGACAATTCACGATGAAAGAAAAATCGCAGCCATTTGAACTCCTGACAGAATGTTAAAGAAATGAAAATATCTTCAATATCAATCTCAGGTGTAACAGAAATCCTCAAATACGCAATTTTGGAATTTATAAAGGTCTTGAACAGCTCAATTCAAAGAGGATGAATTAAACTAAAAGAGCTGACAGATTGGATTGCCAAAAAAAATATTGAGACCCGTGGACCTGTTGAAAGTGAAGCAAAAATTATAAAAAAATTTCCCCAGGGATTTGTTTTGATTTCTAAAACGTGATCAACGATAAAAAATTTTCAGCTTATGTATTTATCTTATGAAATAGGATTCATGGATTATAAAAAACGTATTTATTTTTATATTATGAGCAAGATTGATAATATTTTTTATAAAATAAAACTACAAAATATAGCAAGCCGCCGTGATAGGTTAAACACCAATCAGAGCGAATTACGTCACATCTATGTAAATGTCATTTTGTGTCATTTGTACTTTGACAATATCCGCAGTATTTATCTTCGTTTAAATATTTTGTGTTTCCCAAATATTAGTTGCTTAGTTTTGTGTTACCCAAACCATAATCAGGAAACGTTAGATACTTGAAAAGTTTTTAAAAGAAGGCAAGAAAAGACAGCTCAACAACTGCGAGTTAATAAAATATCAAAAAGACTATATTTGTGATCAAAAGTTTATCCATGCATAAATTGGTGCTGAAATACAAAGAACAATCCTGCGACATATTTTTGAAGAAACTCGTATTGACATGAAGATGACATGAAAGTTGAAGAGACGAGATGATCACGTTAATAATGGGAGGAAAAATCTCAGATGCATCGGTCATGAAACGCGATAGAATGTTAGAGGATGAAGTGAGGAAATCTGTAAGTACCAATTTGGGGAAAAAATTAAAAAAACGTGATATAATGCTTTGCAAAAACTATCCCACGATAGCAGGATCGCCGGATGGAATCTGTGACGACAGTATTATTGAAATTAAATGTACCACAAATATGAAGACTTTTGAAAAATTACGTGGAAAAAGGAAAACCGACCCAGAAGTTTTATGTGCAGATGGCAGCTATGAAATGTATTTAACAGGGCTTCAGAAGGGCTATATCGGTGTAGCTGACTGCAACTACAGTACAAATAAAAAAGTAGAAATAATGTTACATTTGATGACAACTATGTATCAGATTTTCTTAATGTTTTTTCCAGTGTCTTCATGGAAAGATAATGTGTATCCATTGTTATACCAAAGTACAATTTGAGGGTAAATAAAATGCGTATACTGTTATGGTAACTTTGTATTTTTATTTAACTAATTAATCTTGCAACACAAAATATTAGCACCTTATGTTTATTGCTGACAAACATAGATGGGACGTCACGTAGACGCCATGACACCAGCGATCGTATTTGCGTGAATTTAGACTTGAAATTAAAATGTCAATATTTTTCAACTAAACCTTTTATTTTCTATAGAAATAAGATATTTTTTTGGAAATAGTAAATACTTCCGAACATCATAGAACAGTTTTTCAAAATCTGTCATCATGCCTATTGTAGATCGTATTTCAATTGTCTGTATCTCGCAAATGCCTTTTCTGATAATTAAATACATTATCAAAGATCTGAATCGGTTCATCATTAAAATTAAAATTGTGCTATCAGTACTATGGTTGATTCAATTATTGTCATAACCCCTTAAAATTAATACCTGATTTTCAAAACTACTCTATATATGCAATTTTTTCAGGGACACGCCACTTCAAACCTTCGATATTGTGTCATTCGAGGAGAGTGACTGTAAAAATGAAGAAGAGGATGGATGTAAACATGAGAATGGATCAGCAGCGAAAACCAGGCAGAAACGCAAAGTATTGTACAAATGTGATAAATGTATCTACGAAACTGAAAGTGAGATCCGTTTTACGGCACACTGTACGAGACATGAGAAGAATTTGAGAGCATATAAATGTGAATCGTGTGAGTACGAAACTGAAAATAAGAAATTACTTCAGAAGCACCTATTGAGGCATAAAGACCCTTCACAGGTTCAAATGTACAGGTGTAACGACTGCGATTTTGAAACTAAATACAAGAGTTATATTAAACTGCATCAAGAGAAACATAAAGATCCTTCACAGGTTCAAATGTACAAGTGTAATGACTGCGATTACAAAACTAGACACAAGAGTAATTTCAAACAGCATCAACTGAAACATAAAGACCCTTCACAGGCTCAAATGTACATGNAAAAAAATATATTGAGACCCGTGGACCTGTTGAAAGTGAAGCAAAAATTATAAAAAAATTTCCCCAGGGATTTCTTTCGATTTCTAAAACGTGATCAACGATAAAAAATTTTCAGCTTATGTATTTATCTTATGAAATAGGATTCATGGATTATAAAAAACGTATTTATTTTTATATTATGAGCAAGATTGATAATATTTTTTATAAAATAAAACTACAAAATATAGCAAGCCGCCGTGATAGGTTAAACACCAATCAGAGCGAATTACGTCACATCTATGTAAATGTCATTTTGTGTCATTTGTACTTTGACAATATCCGCAGTATTTATCTTCGTTTAAATATTTTGTGTTTCCCAAATATTAGTTGCTTAGTTTTGTGTTACCCAAACCATAATCAGGAAACGTTAGATACTTGAAAAGTTTTTAAAAGAAGGCAAGAAAAGACAGCTCAACAACTGCGAGTAAATAAAATATCAAAAAGACTATATTTGTGATCAAAAGTTTATCCATGCATAAATTGGTGCTGAAATACAAAGAACAATCCTGCGATATATTTTTGAAGAAACTCGTATTGACATGAAGATGACCTGAAAGTTGAAGAGACGAGATGATCACGTTAATAATGGGAGGAAGAATCTCAGATGCATAGGCCATGAAACGCGATAGAATGTTAGAGGATGAAGTGAGGAAATCTGTAAGTACCAATTTGGGGAAAAAATTAAAAAAACGTGATATAATGCTTTGCAAAAACTATCCCACGATAGCAGGATCGCCGGATGGAATCTGTGACGACAGTATTATTGAAATTAAATGTACCACAAATATGAAGACTTTTGAAAAATTACGTGGAAAAAGGAAAACCGACCCAGAAGTTTTATGTGCAGATGGCAGCTATGAAATGTATTTAACAGGGCTTCAGAAGGGCTATATCGGTGTAGCTGACTGCAACTACAGTACAAATAAAAAAGTAGAAATAATGTTACATTTGATGACAACTATGTATCAGATTTTCTTAATGTTTTTTCCATGTGTCTTCATGGAAAGATAATGTGTATCCATTGTTATACCAAAGTACAATTTGAGGGTAAATAAAATGCGTATACTGTTATGGTAACTTTGTATTTTTATTTAACTAATTAATCTTGCAACACAAAATATTAGCACCTTATGTTTATTGCTGACAAACATAGATGGGACGTCACGTAGACGCCATGACACCAGCGATCGTATTTGCGTGAATTTAGACTTGAAATTAAAATGTCAATATTTTTCAACTAAACCTTTTATTTTCTATAGAAATAAGATATTTTTTTGGAAATAGTAAATACTTCCGAACATCATAGAACAGTTTTTCAAAATCTGTCATCATGCCTATTGTAGATCGTATTTCAATTGTCTGTATCTCGCAAATGCCTTTTCTGATAATTAAATACATTATCAAAGATCTGAATCGGTTCATCATTAAAATTAAAATTGTGCTATCAGTACTATGGTTGATTCAATTATTGTCATAACCCCTTAAAATTAATACCTGATTTTCAAAACTACTCTATATATGGAATTTTTTCAGGGACACGCCACTTCAAACCTTTGATATTGTGTCATTCGAGGAGAGTAACTGTAAAAATGAAGAAGAGGATGGATGTAAACATGAGAATGGATCAGCAGCGAAAACCAGGCAGAAACGCAAAGTATTGTACAAATGTGATAAATGTATCTACAAAACTGAAAGTGAGATCCGTTTTACGGCACACTGTACGAGACATGAGAAGAATTTGAGAGCATATAAATGTGAATCGTGTGAGTACAAAACTGAAAATAAGAAATTACTTCAGAAGCACCTATTGAGGCATAAAGACCCTTCACAGGTTCAAATGTACAGGTGTAACGACTGCGATTTTGAAACTAAATATAAGAGTTATATTAAACTGCATCAAGAGAAACATAAAGATCCTTCACAGGTTCAAATGTACAAGTGTAATGACTGCGATTACAAAACTAGACACAAGAGTAATTTCAAACAGCATCAAGTTCAAATGTACAGGTGTAACGACTGCGGTTTCGAAACTAAATACAGGAGCTTTTTCGAAAAGCATCAACTGCAACATAAAGATCCTTCGCAGGTTCAGATGTACCGGTGTAATGACTGCGATTTTGAAACTAAATACAAGAATAATATTAAACAGCACCAACTGAAACATAAAGTTCCTTCGCAGGTTGAAGAGTATGGGTGTAACAAGTGCGATTTCAAAACTAAATACAACAGTCATTTAAAACAGCATCAACTGAAACATAAAGATCCTGCACAAGTTCAAATGTACAGGTGTCTCGATTGCCATTATGAAACTAAATTTAAGAGTTATCTCAAAGAGCATCAAGTAAAACATAAAGATCCTTCGCAGGTTCAAATGTACAGGTGTATGAACTGCGATTTCGAAACTAAGTACAGGAGTGGTATCAAACAGCACCAACTGAAGCATAAAAATCCTTTGCTAGTACAAACATACAAGTGTAACGACTGCAATTACGAAACTAAGTACAGGAATAATATCGGACAGCACCAACTGAAACATAGAGATCCTTCTCAGGTCCAGACATACAAGTGTAACAACTGCCTCTTTGAAAGTATCTACAAGCATCATCTGCAACGGCATCAACTGAAACAAATATGCTGCGTAAATTCTAAAAGTAATAGTGTGGATCCAAGTACAGAAGTGGTATAAAATGTCACGTGTTGAAGCATAGAAAGCATTCACGAGTGCAAAGTAGTTTTTGACGAGACATCAATCGATGCAAAAAAAATGTGTGCAGGTATGAAGTGCCGCCCATTGAAGTACAGTAAAAAATTAGGACATTTTAGAGACTTACTATAAATATTTGAACTGAAGCAAAATGTAAAGTATATCTTGAAAAACACCAACAAGTTTACATGTGCTTCTGTAACCAGGTGTATTAATATAGATAAATTTTTTTTTCAAAAGTTTTTTTTTCAAATATTTCGAAAACTAATCATGTTAGTTTCGATTTTTTAGAGACATAATGTTGGTCTCCTGATTACGCAACTTTGCCCCCATTTAAGCTGGTTCGTATCTCTTACCGTTTCCGAGATCCCTGTAGTGGGAAGCGAATTTGTAACAGCCTGTATAATTAATAGTTTTTTTTGCAACAATATTATGAATAAAAGAACTAAAGCAAAATAGATGTGCATACTAATTTTAAGGAAATACGGGAAAAAATTAGCAAAGGTACCACAATATTCGGCCAGTAGCCTAGCTTTTAATGCGTTTTTAATCTGTAGTGAACTATAACGAATAAACATATGTTTTTATTTAGACACGTGAATGAATAAGATACTTTTTTACATTCTAAATATATTAATATTTAGAATGTATTTAAATATTTATTTGTTAATAAAAACAAATATCTAAGGATAATAATTGTTTTCGAATGTCAGGTTATTACAATTTAGTATTTTTAATATCGTTAACGTTTTAACTATAATTGAATACAAGTTTTTAATATTATGTTCAATATTTCTTTTCAAAGAGTAGTACCTACCTATTTAAAATGCCATACAGCTAAAACAACACTCATTCGTCCGTAGCAATTTGTTAATAAATTTGGGATTAGCTGCACTTTGGTTTTGAAAGTAATTGCAAAATTTAGGACGACGGGAAATCATCTGTTTCGCTTCAACGTTTGTTCGAACGGTCCGTGATCTGCTGGCTCGTTTCCGGTCAAAAACGCCGAATTAGCGGGAGTTAACGAGTCGAGTAAGATTTTTTCGATTTCCTATTTTTATTAGGTCTTCCGATAACGTGGTTGAAATTAATGACATTATGTCTGAATCACCCTGTACACGTTTAAATTGTAACCGAGAAATCCGGCTCATTTTGCTGTTCCGTTTCCTCGTAGAGTCGTTGCACACACAGATCAAGAAAAGACATAGATAAATAATTCAGGGTATTTGTTTGAATCTCAAATGATTCATGTTTATATTTACTATTCCCCGTGTTGTGATTGGTTCATTTAAGTTTCGCGCCACTTTTACGCTCAAATTTTGACATTTTCCAGAAAATTCGAGTTCGCCATTGTTGTGTTTCGTAGTGTAATCTAATGTTTTTGCGTTTTTAATGATTTCGTGCTTGTTAGTAAGATTTTTTCCAGTGAAAAAAGTGTTGAACAATGCCGAAGAAGTGCTATATTTGCAATATGTACCAAATGAAACAAAATCAACGATCGTTCCATAAGTAACAATAATCATAGACGTAGCAATAAAACAAGCTGTTGGGGTTAAATTTAAATATTTCGCTTTGACAAAATTTAAGTGCCAAAAAGCATTAGTAAATCAGATAAACCAAGGCGTAAAACATTTAATAGATTTTTTTATATGTTACAGATTTCCGAAAAATCTTCTAATTAGAAGACAGTGGTTTAGAAGCTTAGGAATTCCATATACAGAAACAATATCTATATATACCTATATATGCTCTGACCACTTTTGTAATAAAATGCAGGATAATATTCTTAGGATAAAGCATAAGTTAACAAAAAATATTTTATTTCATAATCAATAAATTTCTATTTGAGTAATATGGTTGTCTTTTTTCATTCATAACATTCATTCGATAGAGACAACCTAAAAAATAAACCAATTGACAGCTTTATTAGGGACAAACTTTAACTCCAGTAATATAGCCGTAACACGCAATGTAAAAATCTACATGTAATTCTATATAAAATATATATTTAAACCTGTTCTAATTTTTAGTTTTTTATATAAATTCACACATATGTGTTTGTGATAGGAAGGGTTAATGGACCGACTCTATAAAAATGAATTATAATTTTAAAATATGGTCAATCTTTTAGTTTCCTATATACAAATTTTATAAATTCTATGTAAGAGTTGATACCAAATTTTACACCGTGTCATAAGCTATTAAAATTAAAACTAGGATATACCTACCCAAATGGAATTTAAATACTTTGTTTTGTTAAAATCTCGTGAAAATCATATTAATTAACAGCTTAAGAGTATGATGAAATGTATCATTCCTTTTGTATATAAATGAGAGTAAAATTGTGTCAGTAGATCATCTCAACCGTATTCCAGGAAGAAGTAAATGTAGGGGACTGTGGAGTTCATAAGTAATAAAATAGGTTGAAGAAAAGTTAAATAATCTCATAGATACCTTAAGAAATAAAACACGCTTTCTTAACATACCTATTACACCATATTTTCCCTAGTTTATCTGCGGAAAATAAAATTTACAATTATAATTATTAAACTTGTTATTTTAGTTGCAATCAGCCCCTATAAAATGATACGCCACTGCCCATGAGGGAATGTAAACACAACTTCCTCACTCTTCCGATGAACTATTTTGGCTTCAAGCCACATAGGTATAAATTATGTATCTATGTCTTTTCTTGATCTGTGGTTGCACACGACCACGGTCCGTAAAAAAGACGGTCCAGTAATAGCCAGAAATTATGGGCGTGGCTTAACTCATGCTACGTCACAATATTACTAACTTTTAGAATTCATGTTTGTTTACATGCGACTTTACTAGTAATTTTGCATTTTCCAGGTATTTAAGTAAATCTTTCATAGTTTTGATATTTTGCAGTAATTAGTTAGTTATCGATAAAAGTTTTTAATAAGTTGATGGTGTAGTGTTTAATATAAACTATTAATTTACCACGTAAAAATGCCAGGAGTGAGGTGTAGTGTTGTAATTTGCAATATAATTTTTGATAGTGCTAAACAAGACAATTTAAAAACTTTATTTAATGTGTTTCCTAAGGATAAAACCTTAGAAAGACATGGGTGGAACGGTGCAAAATACTATTTGTTTAATCATATAACTGGACATATTTGTAGTACACATTTTGAAGACTCAAACTTTGAACGCGATCTTCAAGCAGAGCTATTAAGTTTATCATCAAGAAAGACTTTAAGAAAAGAGGTTAAATGTTAAATTTCTAGTTTAACTGATTGTATTCACTTTAAAATGACTAAATTTATTGTTATTGTTGTATAACAAATTGATGTGACTGTTAGAAAAGGGATTGGACATTTTAAGTATCTATCGAAATGTGATTTTAATATTTTTGTAAACTTGACAATTTTTCTTAAAATTAAATGTTATGTCAAAAGTTCTGTGCGATTAACTTTTCCTCTTCTTCCTTTCCTTTTATTCCTCCATAGTCCATTTAACTCCGAACATCGAAAAAAACTCTTTCAAAGCTAAAAACTACTGTATAGTTTACTTGTAAAAACTTAGGAATTTTTAAATTCGGAACATCAACTGTAAAACTAGTTGGTAAGTACGAAAATAAATTATGTTGCAGCCTATTATAAAGTACTTTGGTAAGTTATTTGAAATTTAACTAAAGACAAAAGCAGATACAAAAACATATAAATTTTTTATTTTGGAGCCAAGAGAATATTACGAAANTAGTTTTTAATAAGTTGATGGTGTAGTGTTTAATATAAACTATTAATTTACCACGTAAAAATGCCAGGAGTGAGGTGTAGTGTTGTAATTTGCAATAATAATTTTTATAGTGCTAAACAAGTCAATTTAAAAACTTTATTTAATGTGTTCCCTAAGGATAAAAGGCTTAGAAAGATATGGGTGGAATGGTGCAAAAGACGCGATTTGTTTAATCATATAACTGGACACATTTTGAAGACTCAAACTTTGAATGCAATCTTCAAGCAGAGCTATTAAGTTTATCATCAAGAAAAGGACTTAAAATCAGGTTAAATGTTAAATTTCTAGTTAACTGATTGTATTCACTTTAAAAGGACTAAATTTATTGTTATTGTTGCATAACAAATTGATGTGATTGTTAGAAAAGCGATTGGAAATTTTAAGTACCCATCTATCGAAATGTGATTTTAATATTATTGTAAACTTGACAATTTTTCTTAAAATTAAATGTTATGTGAAAAGTTCTGTGCGAATAACTTTTCCTCCTCGTCCTTCCATTTTATTCCTCCAATTAACTCCGGACACCGAAAAAAAACTCTCAAGACTAAAAACTACTGTATAGTTTATTTGTAAAAACTTAGGAATTTTTTAATTCGGAACATCAACTGTAAAACTAGTTGGTAAGTACAAAAATAAATTATGTTGCAGCCTATTATAAAGTACTTTGGTAAGATATTTGAAATTTAACTAAAGACAAAACCAGATACAATAACATCATATAAACTTTTTATTTTGGAGTCAAGATAATATTAAGACAGGTCTAAATTGTTTATATATTCACTTCCCCTCTTCATTTTATTAGTTTATGGATATTAGTATATATCTGTAATAAAATTAACACAGATTTTAGGTTAATTATGTAACCAAACGTCAACAATAGTGACCGATCGTGATGTGTAGTCAAGACAATTTCACATTTCATCGTTTTATTTCTAAATTCCAATGTAAAGGTTCAGTTTGTATATAAAGGTAACATTCATAGACTCAAAATTCCTGTTAATTAACCATAATCATAACTGATTAAATTTATTATTTTATGTTAAAAGGAGCGTGGTACAAGAAAAGTGACAATTTTAAATTTTCCTCTTATTTTCTAATGGAAATTGCAATGAGTTAGAAAGAGATGACGGTTGAACGAAGATAAATTGAGGTATTTCGTGACGTATTTGTTTTTTATTGGCTGATTGACTTATGCGGCGACCGTCTCTTTACGGACCGTGGCACACGACAGCTGTCCCATGGTACTGGTCGTGTGAATACGCCTATCTGTTTTTTTTATTAATGTGACCGAATAGTGGAAATAAGGTCTGCTTATTTACATTCTTGCGCCAGTTCCCAGTCGTAACATGATTTTTAAAATTGATTTCGTGCTTTTATTGAAAATTGTACACATTTCATATAAAATATCCATTTATAAAACAAAATGAGAAATGACAAAAATAATGAAGCTGGGTTGGACTATAGCTCTTGGGTACCTGGCATATCTCCGTCAAAAATGAATATAAAAATCTGAAATTTTAGGGGTGTACTCTAGATGGGGAGACCTGAGAGCGCACGTAATTTCAACTCACCCCTTCCACCCTAGGGGGTGTGGAGGGGGTGAAGGGTGGTTTTTTTTAGACGTACACTATTTATTTTGCGATTTTCGGATTCTACTCGTAAAACTACCCCCGGACACGGGTTCTTGCGGGTTCGTCTAAAAACCACCCCTCACCCCCTCCGCACCTGCTAGGGTGGAAGAGGCGAGTTGAAATTATGTTCGCTCTTAGGTCTCCCCGAGACCTCAAATTTCAAATTTGTATATTCATTTTTGACGAAGATATGCCAGGTACCCAAGAGCTATAGTCCAACCTGAAGCTGGCCTAAATATAATTGAAAATATAAATAAACAGACCTTATTTCCACTATTCATTCACATTGATAAAAAAATATAGATGGGCGTATTCACACGACCCGTGCCAGGGCACGGTTGTCGTCGTGTGGAATGACGCTTCTGAGACTGGTCTCTCGTGAGGTTAGGTTAGATTTGAGGAATTTGTGCTTTGTATTTTTGTCTCTGCGTTATGTTTTGTGTTTATATTTAAAAGAAGATTGTTGCAGAGTAATGACTGATGTTAAGNTGGGCCCCATCCGTCGTCTACCCCGACCGCAAATGCGGCCGGTGTAGGCGCTTTGTGGGACCTCCTTTTGTCCTGGCTGGGCCCCGCCGGCTAGGGCCCTTTCTTCTGGCGCTCTTCTTGCCAATTAATGTGACCGAATAGTGGAAATAAGGTCTGTTTATTTACATTCTTGCGCCAGTTCCCAGTCGTAACATGATTTTTAAAATTGATTTCGTGCTTTTATTGAAAATTTGTACACATTTCATATAAAATATCTATTTATAAAACAAAATGGGAAATGACAAAAATAATGAAGCTGACATAAATATAATTGAAAATGTAAATAAACAGACCTTATTTCCACTATTCATTCACATTGATAAAAAAATATAGATGGGCGTATTCACACGACCCGTGCCAGGGCACGGTTGTCGTCGTGTGGAATGACGCTTCTGAGACTGGTCTCTCGTGAGGTTAGGTTAGATTTGAGGAATTTGTGCTTTGTATTTTTGTCTCTGCGTTATGTTTTCTGTTTATATTTAAAAGAAGATTGTTGCAGAGTAATGACTGATGTTAAGGAAAAGTCGTGTAGGCTTTGCCTTAAAATTATAACCGATGAAAGTTTTGAAATGATAGACAACAGTATCAGAGACATTTTATATGTTCTTTTTCCGACATTTGTAAGTACGAAATATTAGATTACGTCTTAGCAGTCTCGAGTATAAATTAACTTTTAGTATTTAATTGTTATTTCCTGCCACTGTTATTTTCCTTCTGTCTGAAGTTGCATATGTTTCAGAAATTTGATGGCGAGAGCAAAGAGGTTATATGTAACGTTTGCAGAAGAAAGTTAAATGCGGCGTCAGAATTTAAATCGACGTGTCTAAATACCGATAACACAATAATGCTTTATGCGGATAGTGAAAAAATGTTACAGCTTGACCTAAGAGAAGTGTACATGCGGGAAAAGAGAAGCGAGTTAGCTGATATTTCTTGCGGTCAGAAAATATGTCGATTGTGTATGCAGCCAATAGAACGTGAGTTTAGGTGCATACGTGAAGTGGAACTTGAAGCTATTGAGAAATTGGCTCCTGAAATGGTACGAACGATATCAAATACTTGCACATTTTATAACTTAACGAAACTGCTTTGTAGAATATAAATATCGTCAAAGATCCCACTATTTGTAAGCCATGCTTTGTTTCTCTGTGCACTTACAACAGTTTCCTCGAAGATTGCTCAGAGGTAGAAGAAAAAATGAAAAGTATTTTTGGTAGTTCCGCCGCAGGAAGTCAAATGGATACGTCTCCACTCGATTTATTCGTTAAGACTGAAAACCTGGATAAAGAATTTGACGAGATGAAAATGTCCATTAAAGCTGAATGTGTTGACATAAAACCGGAAGATGAGGAAAGAAGGTAAGATACTGTTACCTATTGATGATGAATTATTTGTAACAAATTATGAGATAGTGTCGGTTATAAACGATATTATAATAAATTTTCGAATAGTCGTTAAGAGTTAGGTTAACTAATTATTGGGAAAAAATGTAAGATCATTATAAAACAATCGGTATGGCTTCAAATCTGTTATGGGTATTAAGAACACTATAAAAAATTTTTTTGAGGCCAAATCATAGTATCTCAACGAATACAGAAGATCCAAATGACATAAGTGCGACTTACACATAACCTCTTATAATTTCTTGTGTAGCTTAATTGCGTCTAATGTACCACCTTTTTCCCCTCTATGAAAATTTTCGTAATCGCGGCACGGCACAATTAGAATTTACATTTTAAAAAATAAAAAGTTTTTGCTTTTTCTCTAATCAAACGAATAATTTTTTCTATTGTTCTAAAACGGATACAAACTACCCCTCATGTTCACCCCCAAAAAAAGGAATTCCCGGAAAACCCCAAGTCCAAACAAAAATTTGGAAAGAAAAAAAAGGGAAAACAACTCCTAAAAAAAAACAAAAGAATCCCGGGTTAAGGGGTGCAAACCCTAATTTTTAATTTGGAAAAAAAGGGGTTTTTTGAACAAAAAGGAAATTATTTCTATTGAATAGAAGGAATGATTCACAAGCAATCTTGTCTGTAATTTGTATTTTTAGTGAAAATTTATAAAAATAAGAAATAAGTATAATTTTACCATCTACAAACCGGAGGATGCAATCCCTAATGTTCAATGGACTGTGAACCGTCCTATTTAGTAGAGGTCGTGTTTCATGTTGCTTAATCAACAAAAATTTTATAGGGCCAATAGAGGACAGTGTCAACTTGACTTCGTTTTTATTTGAATGCTCATTATTTGAATCTTTAAATATTATTAGGAAATCGTTGAGTATTATCTGTTATTTTAAATAGTTTTTATAACAGAGTAAGTGAAATATGTGGATTTTCATTTTCTTATCCATAATCAATACTGTGTGTATAGTAATACCTATTTGTTTGAATCTAAATTTTACTGTTTATTAAGCATCTAATTTATTAGGAGAGCATTATTTGAAAATATTCGAATATTTGAAAATATTGTTTCAATAGTTAAGAAAATGAGTTCTATGGAAGAGGTATTTTTATCGGCCCTTCTATTTAAAGAGGAAGAAAAGCCCCAAAGAAACAAGCATGCAAGATTTTGGATACATCCAATTAACAGAAGCAGAAAGTAGAGGGCGAATTTCAAACTTTATTAAAACAAACTGTTATTGGATGGACAGAGATTTTTTCGGTACTTCCGTATGTCATCTGGAAAGTACAATGAGTTACTAGAGATTATTCACAAAGACGTTCAGTTGCAAAATACAAGATTTAGAGCTGCATACCACCTGTAGAAAGGCTGGCCGTTTGTCTAAGGTATTTTCTTTTAAATTTCGTGTAGTCACGTTGCCGATTTACTTCGATTTTAAATGATTCAGAATTAGCATTACACGATCATCAAAAACATTCGCAAATTTTATCTTAAAAAGTAGTAGTACATTTCCATATTTTAAAAATTTAGCTCTGGAATTTTAAGTAAAAAAATAAATAAATTTTTATGTATCGGAATCAAAATAAAAGTTTACAGTGCAACTAAACCAGCTGTTTTTTTCAAGATTGCTTTAAAAAAATGTCTAGAACTACATTTTCACATTGTCCGACAAAATATATTTTTCCATTTCCCAGCTCAACGCGTGAAAATCATCAGTTTCGCGAGGACCCCAAATTTATGAAAAATGGGAAGATTAAAGCCGCGGTTACGAAAACTTTCATAGAGGGAAAAGGTGGTGGCCTAGACGCAATTAAGCTACACAAGAAGTTATGAGAGGTTATGTGTAAATTGCACTTATGTCAGCCGGCACCCAGACTTATATTAGAGAATAAATATTATGTTGTATTGGGACCCGACTATACACAGCGACAAATCAATCGCACGAGTATCAGACAGCTGTGAAAAAAAATAATAGTAATTATAATAAATAAGTAGTTATTTAAACTTGGAAGATGAGGAGACATGATATAATTTCAGTTATTTTATTTTTTCAGGTTTTTTCTCTAATATCTTTTTTCTTGTGTTAAGGGCTGTCCCATAATTATTTTGTTTATCGTCAAAGGTGGTCTACGATAAAAATTTTTGACTTTCAGATCCCGAAACTAAAAACTTCAAGCTTCAATTTTAGTCCAAGCATTCTGTCACTGTTTAACGTTAAATTTGCAGAAATTGGTCAAAAAAAATATGAGAAAATTAAATTTTAAATTGAGTTTCTTGTTCTTTAAACTCAATCCAATATGGCGAACATGGTTAAAAAAAAAATCGTAAAGTTGCAAAAAACGGTTTTTCTAAAATAACTAAAAAAATATAGCACCTATGGAAAAATTTTAAATGAGGAAGTTGTAGGTTTTAAAATGATCTATCGACAGATTTTTTTGTAGGTATCGATTGCTTTGTGACTTTTCGAGATATATCGAAATAACCGTTAAAAATCTTCTCTTTTCTCTTCTTCTATAACTCGTTTACATTTACGTTCCCATATCTGCTATTTACGGCAAGCATAGCTCGCGGCAATCCAAAAAAGTACATTTTTGAAAAATTTAAAAATATTAATTATTTTTCGAGATATATTGATTTTTTGAAAAAAAGGCGCTCTCGAAGATTGGCTAGATCTTCTCAGCGGATAGCCCTACAGTAACGATTTTCGGTTTATTTTCTTCGTAAAGAGTTATATTATCATGCTATTAAAAAATGTTGACGATTTTATTAATTTTAAGGATCAAAAAATGACTTTGAAAAAGTTGCACTTTTTTGGGTATGTAACTATTTCAATTTTTATTTTATGAAAATGACTTTTAAAGAAAGAAAACTAAACATTTACGGGTCTATTTTGCTTCTAAGGCGAAAATGCTATAATATTCGTGTTTAGCTACCCCAGATTAAGTACAAAAAAATAATAAAAATTGAAATAGTTATTTGAAAAAAACATACCCAAAAAAAGTGCAACATTTTCAGTCATTTTTTGATCCTTAAAATTAATAAAATCGTCAACATTTTTTAACAGCATGATAATATAACTCTTTACGAAGAAAATAAAC
>NW_019417792.1:22647-41404 GCF_000390285.2 Anoplophora glabripennis
TTTTCTACGACCTTCTGGAGCCGAGATAATTTTTTTATTTAAAAAAAATTTTGAAGACGCAATTAACATTTTTTACAGCGATGCGCTTGATGGAGGTTAATATTGAATATTTATATTTTCAAAAAAAAAAAATAGTAGGATATGTTTACTTGATTTTTAGTATTAGTAATTGAGTAAAAAATATAATTTATTTTCTTTTTATTACTGTACAGGCATTTTGCTTCGAAAACCACCTAATAATTTAGGGTTTTCTTTTTATCCTTTAATTTTTGTGACTAGTGTTTTAAAATTTGTGATAAGGTAAAAAGAAAAACTAAATAACGTTGACAAACAAAAAGGTGATATACTGGGTGTTATTATTTGATTTAAATTTAATAAATTTATTAATAAAGCTATTGTAGATTGTATATAAATTATCTGTATTTGGCTTTGTTTATGGATTTATTGTGACTTTATACATAGCATGCCTTTTCTGATAATCAAATAAATTATAAAAAATCTGAATCGATTCATTATGCTATCAGTACTATAGCTGATTCATTTATTGTAATAACCCCTTAAAATTAATACCTGATTTTTAAAAGTACGCTGTATATGCAATTTTTTCAGCGACACGCCACTTCACACCTCCGATATTGTACCATTCGAGGAGAGTGACTGTAAAAATGAAGAAGAGGATGGATGTAAAGATGAGAATGGATCAGAAGTGATAACCAAGCAGGAGCACAAAGTATTGTACAAATGTGAGATCCCTTTTACGGCACACTGTGCGAGACGTGAGACAGATTTGGAAGTTTATAAATGTGAATCGTGTGACTACGAAACTGAAAACAGAAAATTACTTCAGAAACACCTGTCGAGGCATAAAGATCCTTCACAGGTCCATGTGTACAGGTGTGACGACTGCGACTACAAAACTAGACACAACAGTCACTTCAAACAGCATCAACTGAAACATAAAGATCCTTCGCAGGTTCAAACGTACAGGTGCCACGATTGCAATTATGAAACTATTCGCAACAGTCATTTCAAACAGCATCAACTGAAACATAAAGACTCTTCGCAGGTTCAAATGTATAGGTGTAAGGACTGCGATTTCGAAACTAAATACAGGAGATGTGTCGAAAAGCATCAACTGAAACATAAAGATCCTTCGCAAGTTCAAATGTACAGGTGTAACAACTGCGATTTCGTAACTAAATACAATGATAATTTCAAAAAGCATCAACTGAAACATAAAGATCCTTCAGAGGTTCAAATGTACAGGTGTCATGATTGCGATTATGAAAATAAATATAAGCATAATATCAAACGGCACCAAAAGAAACATAAAGACCCTTCACAGCTTCAAATGTACAGGTGTAACGACTGCGATTTCGAAACTAAATACAACGATAATTTCAAAAAGCATCAACTGAAACATAAAGATGCTTCAGAGGTTCAAATGTACAAGTGTCATGATTGCGATTATGAAACTAAATTCAAGAGTTATTTCGAACAGCATCAACTGAAACATAAAGATCCTTCGCAGGTTCAAATGTACGGGTGTGACGACTGCGATTACAAAACTAGATACAACAATCATTTCAAACAGCATCTACTGAAACATAAAGATCCTTCCCAAGTACAAATGTACAGGTGTAACGACTGCGATTTTGAAACTAAATACAAGAATAATATTAAACTTCATCAAAACAAACATAAAAATCTCTCACAGGTTCAAATGTACAGGTGTAACGACTGTGATTATGAAACTAAATACAAGTTTCATATGAAACGGCACCAACTGAAGCATAAAGATCCTTCGCAAGTTCAAATGTAAAGGTGCAATGATTGCGATTACAAAACTATAGTTAGGAGTTATTTCGAAAAGCACCAACTTAAACATAAAGATCCCTCACAGGTTCAAATGTACGAGTGTAACAACTGCAATTACAAAACTAAATACAAGAGTGCTATCAAACGACACCAAATGAAACATAAAGATCCTTCTACGTCCAAATGTACAGATTTAAGTACTGGGATTTCGAAACTAAATACAGGAGCAGTATTGGACGTCACATGTTGAATGTATAAATGCAAAGGTTCCTGTGTGCGTTGCTAACAACCGAGCATTAGGAGTCTTTGAGGCGATCTCAATTGATGCACAGAAAAAGGTTGACAGGTGTGAATTATCACCCTTCCAAATGGAGGCTTTTAAGAGCGACAAGTGTTGATATGACTCCGATCGTGAATATGTGAATAGGAAGAAAACGTAACGCCTGCCTTGAAATCCATTGGTTGAAACACGAAAACCTGACCGAAACGGAGGCCTACAAGTGATCTTGTACTAGCATTTGAAGAATTTGCTAGTACCTAGTTATATCCACACTTTTTCTGTTTCTCACAATGCGACAGTCTGCTGATTGACAAACGGTTCATAACTCCGACAAGTTATATGTTAAACGTGTACATTAATTTTAGACCGCGATATTGTCGACCGTGTAAAACATGTAATTAATAGAAAGGTCTCATGTAAAATAAATGTACGTGATTTTTTTAATAGAAGGCTATTGAGAACTGTTGATTTCATTATTGTCCCAATTTTAATCTCTCGGAAACCAGACGCCTGTAATTGATCTATTTTCATAATAATTTGTAAAAGCGATAGAGCTTTTCATTCGTACATTTCCTTCCTACTAAATATAAAACAAATGACTTTCATAGTTAAAAAAAAAAATTAAAATAAAAATAAAAATTTTTTTCAAGAGTTTATCTTTAAAAGGAGACCTTTGGAAGAAAAAGTGTATACTTCAAAATAACATTATTTTGACGAGATCTATCGATGATTAAAGTCCTAATCACAAAAAGTGAATCACCCTGTATATGTATAATTACGTTCTCACTCACCTGGAAAGTAAAATGTCCCACCGAAACGACCTGTCTTTTTGTAAATATCTATTTTTGGTCACAAATATTATCCTGTAAAAATTTCAAAGTGCCTCAAGAATATTTTTTACAAAAAAAAATGTGTTTTAAAAACTTAATGGTCGCTTAAGCACCGCAACCCTTCAGCCAGATCTGCATTTTCGTATTCAGGTATAACTAGAAGTTGTAAACAGTTTTTCACAGTGCCTCAAATATCTGCCCNGGAGGCTTTTAAGAGCGACAAGTGTTGATATGACTCCGATCGTGAATATGTGAATAGGAAGAAAACGTAACGCCTGCCTTGAAATCCGTTGGTTGAAACACGAAAACCTGACCGAAACGGAGGCCTACAAGTGATCTTGTACTAGCATTTGAAGAATTTGCTAGTACCTAGTTATATCCACCCTTTTTCTGTTTCTCACAATGCGACAGTCTGCTGATTGACAAACGGTTCATAACTCCGATAAGTTATATGTTAAACGTGTACATTAATTTTAGACCGCGATATTGTCAACCGTGTAAAACATGTAATTAATAGAAAGGTCTCATGTAAAATAAATGTACGTGATTTTTTTAATAGAAAGCTATTGAGAACTGCTGATTTCATTCTTGTCCCAATTTTAATCTCTCAGAAACCAGACGCCTGTGATTGATCTATTTTCACAATAATTTGTAAAAGCGATAGAGCTTTTCATTCGTACACTTCCTACTAAATATAAAACAAATGACTTTCATAGTTAAAAAAAAAAATTTAAATAAAAATAAAAATTTTTTTCAAGAGTTTATCTTTAAAAGGAGACCTTTGGAAGAAAAAGTGTATACTTCAAAATAACATTATTTTGATGAGATCTATCGATAATTAAAGTCCTAATCACAAAAAGTGAATCACCCTGTATATGTATAATTACGTTCTCACTCACCTGGAAGGTAAAATGTCCCACCGAAACGACCTGTCATTTTGTAAATCTCTATTTTTAGTCACAAATATTATCCTGTAAAAATTTCAAAGTGCCTCAAGAATATTTTTTACAAAAAAAATTGTGTTTTAAAATCTTAGTGGTCGCTTAAGCACCGCAACCCTTCAGTCAGATCTGCATTTTCGTATTCAGGTATAACTAGAAGTTGTAAACAGTTTTTCACAGTGCCTCAAATACCTGCCCAAATATGTCTGCCAGCTCTTGGACTAAACAGTCCGACGGGCTTGGGAAAGAGTTTGGAATTACAAAGAAAAAAATTCGTACAGACATAAAACTTTTCCCCTTATTCTAGAAGGTTCAAAGGGGTTCACAGGGTCTACAACACTTAATAATTCAGTAAACATAACATTTGAAGATGAATTTCTCGAGACAAAACGTCTGAATCTGGTTCGGGCTGAGGCGGTACAGTATTGGGGGTCATGAAGGCTTGTAAAAAATGTAATAAAAACAAATGTATAAGGATAATAATTGTTTTTGAATGTCAAGTTATTACAATTTAGTATTTTTAATATTGTGAGTTTTCATTATAATTGAATACGAGTTTTTAGTATTATGTTCAATATTTCTTTTCAAAGAGTAGTACTACCTATTTAAAATGCCAGTACGGCTAAAACAACACTCATTCGTCCATAGCACTTTGTTAATAAAGTTGGGATTCGCACTTTGGTTTTGAAAACAATTGCAAAATTCAAGACTAGAAAAATCAACCGCGCCATTATTTGGCCTCAATGATTTGGGATCGAGGGGGATTATGCCTCATCTTGTGTAGGCCCGGACAGCCTTCGTAGGTGGGCCCCATCCGTCGTTTACCCCGACCGCAATTGCGGCCGGTGTAGGCGCTTTGTGGGACCCCCTTTTGTCCTGGCTAGGCCCCGCCGGCTAGGGCCCTTTCTTCTGGCGCTCCTCTTGCTTCGACGGCTCGTCTGTGTAAACCCCGGGGGTGGTGTCATATTTATGTGTGGTATGGTTGGGTAGGGTAGTGCGGCTATGCAGCCTGGGACGCGCTTTGCTAAGGTGGCCCCTAGCAAGCGCGGGAGAGGAGGGGAAAGGAAGGTATGGGGGAGGGTGTATGTGTGTGTGTCCATGGGACGGGTGGCGGAAAAATAGTCTTGAATTTGGAATCGGAATTTTCGGTAGGATTTTATGAGTTTGGTAAATGAATTGGAATATTGGTTAGTGAGCATTTTCATCAGTAGGCCTTCATGCCAAACCATATCGAATGCCTTCATTCATGTGACCGAATAGTGGAAATAAGGTCTACTCATGATCTGGAGGCGGCAATCCTCTCCCTTGAGACTGACATTAAAAACGCCCCGACTCAGACTACGACGGAGACTATTGTCCCCCGACTGACAAACCCCCGGGGCACCCTCCCCGATGACATAAAAAACTTAATACGTGACAGACGACGTGCGAAACGGCTTGCCACCCGCACCCGACTCCCCCGACACAGACATGACTTAAACGTACTTAACAGACGGGTGAAGGCGGCTCTGGATGAACTGGCCCAGGATAACTGGGCTAGGCACCTGGAGTCGCTGGATCCACAAGACAACAGCCTCTGGAAAACGCAGAGGGCCCTGCGACAGACCGCTCGCCGTAAAATTCCTCCAATCCACGGTAGTGTGGGGGTGGTTTACACGAACCAGGAAAAGGCCGAGGCTTTCGCCGATAGCCTGGAACTGCAGTGTAGACTGCCTCAGCTGCCCGACGAAGACGAGGAATTCGAGATAGTGGCTGAGCGCGCGGCCCGACGCGTCGACAGAGAGCCAGACAATGACATAATCCCCCCCGCAACACCTGACGAACTAAGACTGACAATACGCAGACTTAAAAACAGAAAAGCCCCCGGACCCGACAATATACATAACACGACACTTAAACGACTACCACACAAGGGCCTCATGGCCCTACTAAACATAACAAACGCGACACTCAGACTAAGACACTTCCCTACCCGCTGGAAAACAGCAAACATAATCCTTATCCCAAAACCCAACAAAGATCACACCATCCCATCCAACTACCGGCCCATTAGCCTGCTCCCGGCTATGAGCAAAGTGGTAGAAAAAATTATCCTAACCCGTCTAAGAACCCACTCCCAAGAACTGCAAGTCATTCCAGACGAGCAGTTCGCCTTCCGACCCAATCACTCCACTGAACTCCAAATCCTTCGCCTTACCGAGCACATCACGGCGGCCTTCAACAGGGGACAGTACACTGGTGCTGTCTTCCTGGACGTCGCAAAGGCCTTCGATACGGTTTGGCATGAAGGCCTACTGATGAAAATGCTCACCAACCAATATCCCATATCCTTTACCAAACTCATAAAATCCTACCTACACCACCGAAAATTCCGCATCCAAATCCAAGATTCCCTTTCCACCACCCGTCCCATGGAGGCCGGTGTCCCCCAGGGCACCGTCCTGTCCCCACACCTATACACCATTTACAACTCCGACATCCCACATCCCCCCAACACCAACATATACTTATACGCCGACGACCTGACAATCACATCCCAATCCGTAGATCCTAGATATTCCGTCTNACTTGGAAAAATGCAAAATTACTAGTTAATCCCATGTAAACAAACATAAATCCTTAAAGGTTAGAAATCTTGTAACGTAGTATGATATAAGCCACGCCCATTATTCGTTCATTACTCGACCGTCTTTTTTACGGACCGTGAAAAACAATTACATTTTGATATCAGAATGAAGCGAGGCGAGCGCCATCTGTTACAGAGTGTCCAAAATTGTAAACGTATTTTATTTTCTAACTGCAATCGGGTGTGTAAATAATATTCAGTTTTCCATGTCGGCGAATTCTTACGATTTTCAAATATGACGCATTTAAATATTAAACAATTTCTAGACTTGAATTTTGTTAAGTTACCTTCAGAAAACCTCAAATTTCCTAATGACATATTTTAAATAACCGTTTTGATCTAAAAAAAAAGTTTTTAGCCATAAACAGTTTCTCGAAGAAAATTTTATTTCTCGTAAACTAGCGAATATTTTCTAACCAAATTATGTCATTAGGAGCTCCAACAAATGCTAAACCCTTACAACTTTTCATTTGCAATAAATTTAGTTCCCTTAAATTTATTATCATCTTTGAAATAATTTGTTGGTGGAGCCATCTAGTTTTCCTCTTGGCCGTCTTAATAAAAAAATATAGATAGGCGTATTCACACGACCTGTGCTATGGTACGAGCCATGCCTGCCATGGGACGTCTGTCGTCGTGTGGAATGACTGAGATAGAACTGAAAGGAACGAAGGAACTGGGTCACTTCGGTCTCTCGTGTCAGTATGGAGAGCCGGATCGTCATGTTTCGCCCATCTCTATTCTTAACCTCAACCCACAACTAGAAGCCTTGTCAATGTCAATAATGCCAACTGCCAATGCCGTCATATAAGAAGCAAGAAGGTTAGAACTTTTAGAAGTGACGAGTGGCTTTGTATTTTCGTCTTTGCGTTCTATTTTCTGTTTATATTTAAAAGAAGACTGTTGCAGAACAATGACTGATGTTAAGGAAACGTCGTGTAGGCTTTGCCTTAAAAATATAACCGATGAAAGTTTTGAAGTGATAAACGACATTATCAGAAATATTCTAGATGTTCTTTTGCTGAAATTGGTAAGTCGGAGAAATATAATTAGATTGCTGTCTGAAGTTGCATATTTTCCAGAAATTTGATGATGAGAGCAAAGAGGTTATATGTAACGTTTGCAGAAGAAAGTTAAATACAGCATTAGAATTTAAGTCAACGTGTTTGAATACCGATAACACAATTATTCAATATGTGGATAGCGAAAAAATGTTACAACTCGAATTAAGAGAAGTGTACACGCAGGAAAAGAAGAATGAGTTAGTTTGCAGTCAGAAAATATGTCGATTGTGTATGCACCCGGTAGAAAGTGAGTTTAGGTGCATTTGTCAAGAGGAACTTGAAGCTATTCAGAAATTGATACCTGAAATGGTATGCACGATATTAAATACTTACATATTTTATAATTTAACGAAACTGCTTTGTAGTATGTAAATATCATCAAAGATCCCGTTGTTTGTAAGCCATGCTTTGATTCTCTATCTACTCACAACAGTTTCCTAAAAGATTGCTCAGAGGTAGAAGAAAAAATTAAAAGTATTTTTGTTAATTCAGCCACAGAAAGTCAGACAGATACGTCTCCACTCGATTCATTCGTTAAGACTGAAAACTTGGACAAAGAATTCGATATTAAAGAAATGGAAATGTCAATTAAAACTGAAAGTATCGACATAAAATCGGAAGATGAGGAAAGAAGGTAAGAGAAGACTATTGTAACATTAATTTAAAAAATGGCGACCTGCGGTTGTGACACTGTGATTTATATGATCACATGTAGATACTATCCGGTAATAAACTAATTGTACTTAACATTATGAGATTATGTCGGTTATGAACGATATTGTACAAATTTTTATGTAATCGTTAAGCGTTAGTTTAACAAATTATTGGGAAAATATGTAAGATCGTTATTAAACAATCGTATGGCTTCGAATCAGATATGGGTACAAAGAATGCTGTACTAAATTCCATTCATTCAATAAATTTTTTAACTGGGCAGAAATTGAAATTTTCTTGAATGAAAAGGATAGATCTTTTACGGAATTACAAAACAATTGGGGGTTTGTAAGCAGATTGCAAGAAGAAAATTAGTCATTCTTACCCAAAATTAGTTTTGAAAGAATTTTGGGAGAAGGTATTGATCTAATTCAAATAATAAAAATACCTTTTGAAAAAATGCTTGTCAAATCGTCAAAAAATATTTATTATTTTTTTTTAATAACAGAAAAGATCTTTGGGTTAGTTTAAAAAAATACTGTTTTTCTCAATATTTCAGCTCATGAAAATGATTTGTGAGCTATAGAACTCGATAAGTATCCGAGATTTGAGGAAGGAAATAAAAATTATTTTTTTCTGGAAGAAAAAAAAATTTCTATTGTTTTTTTTTCATGGCAATTTTTGATGAAGAGAACATACATTTTTGCGAAATAACATTTTCAATTAAAAAAAAATGATTTAAAAATGCAAAATTTATCCTTTAATTGATTTTTGACAATGAAAGAAAAATCGCACCCGTTTGAACTCTTGACAGGTTTTAATTGTCAGTGTTGCGAGAAACAACTACTCCGCGGGCCATATGCCCTGACCGGTACTTCAGCTGTTGTACGGCCGTCTCCTCACGACAAGGAAATGCATTGTACACGGAGCGTACAGGTTTTTTGGATTATTTTGTGGTTAAAAAAAAAGAAAACCTCTTCAATATCAATCTCAATTTTAACAAAAATCCTCAAATGGGCAAATTTTGGAATCAAATTTCTTGCATTGAAAGAAATAAATTTATCAAAAAACGATAAGAAGGTCTTATGGAGGATAGTCTGAACTTTTCAAATCTCTGCTTAGATTTTCGGGACGGCCACTACTTCCCAAATAATTAATTATCAAAGCCGAAACAGTTATTTTTTATTTGATTATACATAAAGGTCTTGAACAGCTCAAATTCAAAGAGGATGAATACAACTAAAAGAGACGACATGTGGGACTGCCAAAAAAAAAAAATTGAGACCTGTGGAAAGTGAGGCAAAAATTATAAAAAGGTGATAAAGGATAAAAATTTTTGACTTTCAGATCCTCAAACTAGAACCTTCAAGCTCTAATTTGCTTTTTTTATTGCTTTATGAACATTTTTCGCCATGATACAGCTTTTCGAAAATCACCTAAAAATTTAGGATTTTCTTTTTGTCCTTTAATTTCTGTGACTGGTATATTGAAATTTGTGATAAGATAAAAAACAAAAACTAAAAAACGTTGACAAACAAAAAAAGGTAATACACTGGGTGTTATTATTTGATTAAAATTTAATAAATTTATAAATAATGCTATTGTAGATTGTATTTCAATTATCTGTATCTGACTTTGTGGATTTATTGTGTGACTTTATATGTTGCATCTCACCAATGCCTTCTTTGAGAATTAAATACATTATCAAAGATCTGAAACGATTCATCGTTGATGTTAAAATTGTGCTATCAGTATTATGGTTGATTCAGTTATTGTCATAACCACTTAAAATTAATATCTGATTTTTAATACTACCCTGTATATGCAATTTTTTCAGCGACACGCCACTCCTGATCTCCGATATTGTACCATTCGAAGAGAGTGACTGTAAAAATGAAGAAGAGGATAGATGTAAACATGAGAATGGATCAGAAGTGAAAACGAGACTGGAGCGCAAAGTATTGTACAAATGTGATAAATGTATCTTCGAAACTGAAAGTGAGATGTGTTTTACGACACACTGTGCGAGACATGAGAACAATTTGAGAGCATATGAATGTGAATCGTGCGAGTACGAAACTGAAAATAAGAAATTATTTCGGAAGCACCTGTTGAAACATAAAGATTCTTGGCAAATTCAAATGTACAGGTGTAAAGATTGCAACTATGAAACTAAACTCAAAAGTTATTTCAAACGGCATCAACTAAAACATAAAGACCCTTCGCAAGTTCAAATGTACAGATGTAAGGACTGTGATCACAAAACTAAATACAATGGTCATTTCAAAGAGCATCAACTGAAACATAAAGACCCTTCACAGGTTCAGATGTACAGGTGTAACGACTGTGATTACAAAACTAGATACAGGAAATGTATCATACAGCACCAACTGAAGCATAAAAATCCTTCACAGGTTCGGATGTACAGGTGTAACGACTGTGATTTCGAAACTAAATACAACGGTCATTTCAAACAGCATCAACTGAAACATAAAGATCCTTCACAGGTTCAAATGTACAGGTGTCACGATTGCGATTATGAAACTAAATTCAAGAGTGATTTAAAAAAGCATCAACTGAAACATGAAGATACTTTGCAGGTTCAAATGTATAGGTGTAACGACTGCGATTTCGAAACTAAATACAACAGTCATTTCAAACAGCATCAACTGAAACATAAAGACCCTTCACAGGTTCCAATGTACAGGTGTCACGAATGCGATTATGAAACTAAATTCAAGAGGTATTTCAAACAGCACCAACTAAAACATAAAGATCCTTTGCAGGTTCAAATGTACAGGTGTGGCGACTGTAATTACAAAACTAAATACAAGAGTTATATCAAACGGCACCAACTACAACATAAAGACCCTTCGCAGATTCAAATGTACGGGTGTAACGACTGCGATTTCGAAACTAGATACAGGAAATGTATCATACGGCACCAACTGAAGCATAAAAATCCTTTTCAGGTCCAGACATACAAGTGTAACGACTGCCCCTTCGAAAGTAAACACAAGCATCATCTGCAGCGGCATCACATGAAAGGAATATGCTGCACAAGTTCTAAAGGTACTAGTGTAATGACTGCGATTACGAATCCAGATACAGGAGTGGTATAAAATATCAAGTGTTCAAGTACAGACAAAAATTAGGGCATTTTAGAGACTGACTATAAATATTTGAATTGAAGCAAAATGTAAACATCAACAAGTTAACATGGGCTTCTGTAACCAGGTTTATTAATACACGGGTCTCACCGTGACGGCCCATTAGAATTGTTTCAGGGACTACTTCGATTTAAATTTTGAAAATTTGGGAAACCGGTTTTCGGGCATGCCCTTCTCGACTAAAATAATGTCCACGTCAACTTGCTTATTTTAAATGGAACACCCTATATATTATTGCATTTTTGGATTCTACATGTTATTTTACGTGGACTTTTATGGAGTTTCCCTATTCCTAAAATTAACCGTTTTCGAGATATTTAATTTAAAAAAAAAAAAAAACGGAGAGAAACAGTGACTAGCTTCAGACCATGTGTTTAGGATAGTTAGGTTAAAATTATTAGTTTAGTTAGTAGTAAAATAGTTGTAACTTGTAACATTATGATTTTAATCCTTTTTCGTTTGCTATAACTTTAATTGATGCGGATAAACCACCCAAACGAATTATTTTGTCGCAACTGCGCACAACGAAGAGGGCAAAAAGACAGCAGTCGACGAGAACGTGTCGTAGTACCAGGTCTGGTGGTGTGGTGTTTTATTGTTGTTATCTTTGTTGGGAACACTATTGCTATTTTTCAAGAAGAATCGTTGTTGACCCCCAAATTAAAGACGATTGAAGCCAGTGGTAAGTTGCGGCATTATTCTTGTTTGTTCGGATGTTCGCCTAAGACTTTCACGGAAATACAGTCTATATCAAAATCGCACAGATATATTCTTTTAATTTCGAATTATACAGGGTGTTTGGAAATAGTGGTACAATCCAGACGCGTAGACACGTTTGAAGATGACTTTAAATATAAAGGGTTCTTACCAATAACTTTTATCTGCTTTGAAGGAGTTTTGGGTGATAAGTTAGTACTAAGAAACATGATTATTTGCGGGTATTAATCGATCAAGATTATAACCCGTGGCATGCAAACCAGGGGAGGGGGGTATGACCACATTTTTATCAAAAAAAAAAAATGTTCAGTTAATTTCTAGAAATTTTTGTACTAACAAATAATTATTTGCACTTTTTTACACAAAAAAGTACTCTTATTAAAATGCTTGAAAGTTAACCATTTTAGAGAAAATTGAGTTTAAAAGCATGAATAGTATTGAATGTTTAATTCTGGCTTTTCTCTAAAATGGTTATACCTTACAAATAATCATGTTTCTTACTAGTAACTTATCACCTAAAACTTACCCCTCTACTTCAAAGCAGTTAAACGTTACTTTCAAAAAGTCATCTTCAAAGATTCAAATGTGTCTACCTCCTGTAAGGTGGATTTGCGGATCCATTTTATATGAAATATTTGCCTTATTTTGAGTCGAGAAATCTACCCTGTATATACACCATGTGTATTTTATGGTAAGAAAGATAAAGCAACAATATTTTTAGGGGGATAGCTAGAACCCTAAGCTTCCCATCCATACTTTCAAAGTGGCTCAATTGCATACAGGGTGCTGGAAATTTAGTGCCGAGTTCAGTTAACTTCAAACCTTCATAAGTCGTTTTTTTTTAAAAGGAAAAACCCGGAAGGTTTTCCAAAATCCGAAAAAACAAATTAATTCCCTTCCAACCGGAACAAGGGTCCCCAAAACCAACCGCGGGGGGCCAACCAACCCCCCTAAAAATATTGTTGCTTTATCTTTCTTACTATAAAATACACATGGTTTGAAGCTAGTCACTGTTCCTCTCCATTTTTTTTTTAAATTAAATATCTCGAATACGGTTAATTTCAGGAATAGGGAAACTTCATAAAAGTCCAACTAAAATAACAAGTAGAATTATAAATTGCTATAATAGATAGTGGTACGTGGGCGCCATTATTTTAGTTCAGAAGGGCATGCCCGAAAACCCGGGATCCCAAATTTTCAAAATTCAAATCGCAGTAGTCTCTGAAATAATTCTAATGGGCCGTCACCGTGAAACACCCCGTATACACACACTGTAATATGAACCTGTTTTATCCATGTCCAAAAATATATTTTATTTTATTACCAATATTCAGGGTGAATCCTAATCGTGTATATCAGAATGTGTTTCAAATAATGATACAATTTACTTTGTAGAATATACAGGGTGTTACAAATTTGCTTCTCACTTGGGATCTTGGAGAAGATAAGAGATACAAACTAGCTTAAATGGGGGCAAAGTTGCGTAATCAGGGGACCAACATTATGCCTCTAAAAAATCAAGGGTAATATGATTAATTTTTGAAATAATTGAAAAAAAAAACAAAATTTTGGAAATCTGATTTCATTTCAGTCTCGTTCGAGGTGATATGGAAAAAGAAGGACCCTTTTTGCCCTCTATCGAATGGCATAGTCAATTTTAATATGTAACGTTTCATCTTTCTTGGATTGTCACACAATGTAAGTGTCGTTAGAGCCTGTGAGATCCACCAAGTTACTTAAACTATTAGCCCCATCTAAATAAAAAATTTAAATGAAAGAACGAATATACTGAAGATGAATTTTTCGAGACAAAACGTCGGAATCTGGTTCGGGCTGAGGCAGTACAGTATTGGGGGTCATGAAGCCTTGTAAATAATTTAATAAAATTTCCAGAGCCGTATTTAAAAAATTAAGTTGATGATGGTCCTGGAGAGATGAAACGTCACATATAAAAATTGATTATGCCATTCGATAGAGAGCAAAAAGTTGCCTTCTTCTTTTTTCAATATCACCTCGGACGGGGCTGAAATGAGACAAAATCGAATTTCCAAAATTTCGTTTTTCTTCAAATATTTCGATCCCCTGATTACGTAACTTTGCCCATTTAAGCTAGTTCGTATCTCTTACCGTTTCCGAGATCAGTGTAGTGGGAAGCGAATTTGTAACAGCCTGTATAATTAATAGTTTTTTTTTTATAATAATGATTTAATTTATTCACACAAATAATTTACACATACATAATAAAAACACAGCAGCAAGAATGACAGTGAATAAATAAGCAGGCAATAAGTGATTAAACACTTGTTTTGCACAACAAAAGCAACAATAAAATATAAACAACTTAGTAAATAAAAACGAAATTGAATACAAATCCACAACAAAAGTTAACTAAAAACCTAGTACAAACAAAGCATCAAAAGACACTAAATATATAAAATCGCACACACACAATTTTGCAACAACATTAGGAATAAAAGAACTAAAGGAAAATGGATGTGCATTATTTTTTTATAGAGGGAACTATTGAGTACTGCTGTGGTATTTACACATTGAAAGTTAAAAGGTGATTCAGTCATAATATCATTCATTGTAAGGAAAGACAAGAAAAAATAAGTAGAATATGAAAACACAATTAAAAACATTTTAAAATGCATATTAGGATACTCTTACATTTTAAATATTAACAAGTATTTATTTGTTAAAAACAAATGTATAAGGATAATGCTTATTTTCCAATGTCAGGTTATTACAATTTAGTATATTTTAATATTGTTAACGTTTTCACTATATTTTATAATTATATAATATNCTCCTTACGCATACTGTCCACGGAGGAAACTAGATAATAATAATAATTTAATTTATTCACACAAATAATTTTACACATAATAAAACACAGCAGCAAGAATGACAGTGAATAAATAAGCAGGCAATAAGTGATTAAACACTTGTTTTGCACAACAAAAGCAACAATAAAATATAAACAACTTGGTAAATAAAAACGAAAATGAATACAAATCCACAACAAAAGTTAACTAAAAACCTAGTACAAACGAAGCATCAAAAGACAGTATTATTTATTATTATTTTATAGAGGCAACTATTGAGTACTGCTGTGGTATTTACACATTGAAAGTTAAAGGGTGATTCAGTCATAATGTCATTAATTGTAAGGAAAGACGAGAAAAAATAAGTAGAATATGAAAACACAATTAAAAACATTTTAAAATGCATATTTATGCTGAAAAGAATACTTTCAAATAATTATTTAACTCCTTTTCGAACGGCTTCTGATCGCTGACCCACAAAGGTTTATCGAGAGTGAATCTTGACCCGCCACAATATTGGGTCCCTTGGGACCCTAGCTTTTAATGCGTTTTTAATCCGTAGTGAACTACAACGAATAAACAGACGTTTTTATCTAGACACGTGAATCAATAAGATACTTTTTTACATTTTAAATATTAACAAGTATTTATTTGTTAAGAAATACAAATGTATAGAAGGATAATAATTGTTTTCGAATGTTACGTTATTACATTTAGTATTTTTAATATTGTTAACGTTTTCACTATGTTGAATACGAGTTTTTCTTAATACGTGGTTAAAATTAATGACATTATGCCTGAATCACCCTGTATAGACGTTTAAATTTTAACTAAGAAGTCCGACTCATTTTGCTGATCCGGTTCCTTGTAGGGAGCCGAATATGTCGTAACTATTCCTTCCCTTCTTACTACACTGCGACTCGTGTACCAATCGAGCGCACATACTGCATAGCTCGCTGAATAATATTCATTTAACAGACACACGAAATGTACTTGTTTAATATAATTATATGTATTATTTTTATTCAATTATAGAACCGGTTTTTTTTTTGTCGATTATTAACGGTTAAGAAGGTGTGTAAGGAAAAAAAAGATAATTTTTAAATAAATTTTTGTTTATTGTTTCTTGAATTTATTTCCTTGTATTTGTTTGAAAAAAAAAATGTGTTTCCACTACTTAAGTATCGTTTGATAAGATGGCGCATGATACAAAAAACTCGAGGTACCAGGGGGGTGTTTTTTTAAGCTTTTATTTAACTTGCCTTGTTAGTATATGGGCCAAGTCTTGCAAGTGAATTTTAAAACAGTTGTCCCCAACCGATTGAGCTGAAATTTTGCATACAGTATGGTGGACTTCCAAAGATGGCGGACCAGTTATTTTTTAAGCACCCCCATGGTATGGGTGTCAAATGAAAGGGTTTGCTGAGAATACGAAAATAAAACGATGTCACTAAAAGCTTGTTAAAAAAAAATTATACATAAACTTATTTGAAAGTAATTTCCAACTTTTCACTTTTCATTTTAGAAATGTAGAAAAGCGAATAATAATTCTGTTTAGTAATAAAATGTACTTTACATAAATGTTTTGCGTTACAAGAAGCTTTAGCTATTCGTTTTCACTGTGCAGATTACCAACTGTTTTTTGAATATTAATTTTGAAAAAAGGAAAGTGAGGAGTGAAATGTTAAAAAGTAAGTACTCACAAAAAAATAGGCCCTGGTTGACAAACGGTTCATAACTCCGATAAGTTATATGTTAAACGTGTACATTAATTTTAAACGGCGATATTGTCGACCATGTAAAACATGTAATTAATAGAAAGGTCTAATGTAAAATAAATATACATGATTTTTTTAATAGAAAGCTGTTGAGAACTGCTGATTTCACTTTCTTTCCCAATTTTAATCAACGGTATTCAACAAATAACAATGTGAAAAAAAGTTAGATGAGAGTGCGAGACACTGATTTTGATCAAATTTCTGTCTGGATCCTCCTGTCTCGAGCAGTGAAAGTTTGCCCCCATTTAAGCTAGTTCGTATCTCTTACTGTTTCCGATATCCCTGTAATGGGAAGCGACGAATTTGTAACAGCCTGTATAATTAATAGCTTTTTTGCAACAATATTAGGAATAAAAACAATTAAAGCAAAATAGACGTGCATTATTTTTTTATAGAAGGAACTGTTGAGTAATGCTCTGATATTTACATGTTGAGAATTAAACTCGTCCAGGGTGATTCAGTCATAATGTCATTAATTGTAAAGGAAGACAGGAAAAAATGAGTAGAATATGAGAACGCAATTAAAAACATTTTAATATGCATATTTATGCTGAAAAAAATACTTTCAAATAATTATTTAAACCCCATTTGGAATGACCGCTGACCCACAAAGGTTTATCGAGAGTGAATCTTGACGTACCATAATGTTCGGTCATTAACCTAGCTTTTAATGTGTTTTTAATCCGTAGTGAACTATAACGAATAAAAATCTTTTTATCTAGACACGTGAATGAATAGGATACTCTTACATTTTAAATATCAACAAGTATTTATTTGTTAAAAACAAATGTATAAGGATAATGCTTATTTTCCAATGTCAGGTTATTACAATTTAGTATTTTTTAATATTGTTAACGTTTTCACTATATTGAATATGAGTTTTTAGTATTATGTTCAGTTTGTAGTCGTTATACCTAGGGACTCCCTGCTATTCAAAGAGTAGTATGGTACCTACCTATTTAAAGTGCCAGTACGGGTAAAACAACACTTATCCGTCCATAGCACTCTGTTAATAAAGCTGGGATCTGCTGCACTTTGATTTTGAAAGCAATCGCAACATTCAAGACGACTGGGAGAAACGGCTGTTTCTCTTCAACGTTCGTTCGAACGATCTGTCATCTGCTGGCTCGCTTCCGGTGAAAAAACGTGATGCGAAGTGGAACGCCAAATTAGCGCGAGTTAAGGGTGTTGACTCGAAGTCTTCCTGGTGGCCCGAAGATCTCCTTGGTCAGGACAAAATAATTTTATATGAATGTTGACAGTTGACTTAACGTTTATTTTTATGTTTCCTAGATACAGTTAAGTATTACTTGCACTTAAGCTGATAAGCACAACAACTTAGTACATGTTTAAAGTTGAGATAATAATTACAAAAATATAAGAACAAAATTCATCAAAATAATTAATAACAATCCAAAATAAATGAATGCGAGTCTTAACAAATGGGTTGAGTAAAATTATTTCGATTTTCTATTTTTATTAGACCGCGCACCATTATTCCATGGCTAGAAATTGGCCTCAATGATTTGGGATCGAGGGGGACTATCCCTCTTTATCCTGCCTCATCTCGTGTAGGCCTGGACAGCCTTCGTAGGTGGGCCCCATCCGTCGTCTACCCCGACCGCAAATGCGGCCGGTGTAGGCGCTTTGTGGGACCTCCTTTTGTCCTGGCTGGGCCCCGCCGGCTAGGGCCCTTTCTTCTGGCGCTCTTCTTGCTTCGCCGGCTCGTTTGTGTAAACCCCGGGGGTGGTGTCATGTTTGTGTGTGGTATGGTTGGGTAGGGCAGTGCGGCTATGCAGCCTGGGATGCGCTTTGCTAAGCTGGCCCTTAGGCTAGCGCGGGAGGGGAGGGGAAAGGAGGGTACGGGTGGTGTGTATGTGTGTGTGTGTGTCGTTATTTTCGTTTCTTGATCCTGGCTGTCTCTGAAACAGAAATGTTTAGCGTGTGGGGGGGGGTGTCGTTGGGGTGGTAACCCAGGGTCAAAAAGTTGGTGTCTAGGTCTTTTGTGTTTGTCGGTCACGTCGGGTACGTAGTCAACGGCTTGCCTGAGG
>NW_019417793.1:0-331 GCF_000390285.2 Anoplophora glabripennis
AGTTTTTGGTGTAATTTAGTGGTGTTTTCGTCCGAAAGTTGTTTTTTGCAAATCGACGATTTGCTGTGTCATGGTTAGTATTTGTTGGTATTGTCGGGTGTTTTGTTCTGTGAGTTCGTGTATTTATCGTTTTACCGTCTCGTTTTCATGTTTTTGTGTTTGTAACTGTTCGTATAAATCTGTTGTGGTGGTCATGTTTTTTGGTGAAGCGGAGACGCTTGAAGAGGGTCTTTCGCTGTCTGTATCGTCCATGTATATGTATATGTTCTCCTCGTTTTCGGAGTCCGACATTGTGTGCGTGTGTGTGTGTATGTGTGTGTGTGTGTGTGTG
>NW_019417793.1:656-9065 GCF_000390285.2 Anoplophora glabripennis
CTCCTTAGACCAACTTGAAACCTGGTGCAACAGGTGGAAAGTCAAAATTAATCCCAACAAAAGTTCGGCTATCCTTTTTACCAAACGAAAAATCCCACAAAACCTCGACAGACTGACACTATCCCAGGAACCTATCTCCTGGAATCGACAAACACGATACCTGGGCGTGACGATGGACCAGCGTCTCACGTGGAAACCGCACATCGTGGAGACGGTGGCGCGAGCGAAGACCACCAGGGCTAGGCTCTATCCCTTACTCAAAGGTGGAAACACCCTCAGTTTAAGGAATAAGCGAACGCTTTTATCAAGGTGGTACTTCAACCGCAGCTAACCTGCCTCCACGGCGTGGGGTCACGCGGCAAAAAGCCACTTAAAGTCACTACAGGCTGTGGAAAACATAGCCCTCCGCACGTTCACCGACGCGCCCTCTGGTACGTAAGAAACACTGACATATTACGAGACTTAACAATACACAAACGCTACATAGACAGTAAGACAAAACGCGGAGAAACGGTTTGACGTAGCCGCTAGACATGACAATCCCCTCCTCAGGCAAGCCGTTGACTACGTACCCGATATGACCGACAAACACAAAAGACCTAGATACCAACTTTTTGACCCTGGGTGACCACCCAAACGACATCCCCCCCCCTGACCGCTAACCTTTTCTGTTTCAGAGACCGCCAGGATCAAGAAACGAAGACAACGACACACAAACACATACACACCCTCCTTACCCCTCCCCTCCGCGCTAACCTAAGGGCCATCTTAGCAAAGCGCATCCCAGGCTGCATAGCCGCACTACTCTACCCACCCATACCACACATAAACATGACACCACCCCCGGAGTTTACACAGACGAGCCGGCGAAGCAAGAAGAGCGCCAGAAGAAAGGGCCCTAGCCGGCGGGGCCCAGCCTGGACAAAATGAGGTCCCACAAAGCGCTGCACCGGCCGCATTTGCGGTCGGGGGGTAGACGACGGATGGGGCTCACCTACGAAGGCTGTCCAGGCCTACACGAGATGAGGCAGGATAAAGAGGGATAATCCCCCTCGATCTCAAATCATAGAATCCAATTCCTAGCCATAGAATAATGGCACGTATCTCGGTTGCTTGTTCTCGCGGTCATAAAAATTAAAATATGACAATATATCCTTTGAAATTAGCTCGTATATACATATTCAGTAAAAAATTTACAATTTTTACCCTTAAATGTTTGATAAATCTATTCTACAATTTTCAGTACTTGATCTTTTTGCACCTTGTCAGTTACACCAAATTAATACCGAACAAACCTTCTATATGAATCCATTTCACAATTTCAATTTCACTATTTCACATTTTGCTCACACATTTTCTTAAAGCTGACTGACATTTGTGGTAATGTGGTTGTGTTTTGTGTTATTAAAGTGAAAAAGTTATTTTTTTAGTAAATCATGAATATTTTATATATGGTTGGAAATGGTCAGTCATTATGAATTGCAGGACTTGCGTTATCCGCAGGCGAAAAATGAAATTTCGTACTGTCGGCATTGACTTATAATTTGCAATAATTTTGATATACGAAGATAGGTATTAAAATAAACAATGTAAAAGTAAACATGATAAACTCAATAATAAATGTGATTAAAAGAATAAATAATGGTTACTACTAATGATCAGCTGTAATATTCATTTATAAGGTTTGTATACTTTATTATTTTTCAGTTTAAATACTTTCTGTTGTACAGTTTCTAATTAAAAGTAAATATAATGGTTCTAGAAAAAGTTTAAGGTATAACATGGATATTCATGTACACTTAAAAAGTAGTGGAAGAATATAAAGGAATATTTATTGTATATAGTTAAATTTTTTTTTATAAACGATTTATCCATAAAATCTCGTAGTGTGTAAAATATATTTATATTTACTTCTTTTTTTGTATTCAAAATTCTTCCATTTATACAGCGTGTGGATAGATGAAACGACTTGTAACTTACAAAAAATGTTGGTGTTAAAAAACGGATTTTAATTCAGCTGTCTGTTTGTGAAACAAAAGTTGCTATGATTTACAATTCAGTAGACGTTGAATATTTAGAATATTTCATGCACTAGTCAAGTACCATTTCTGTATTAGAAAAAGGACAAAATATTAAAAACAAGCAAAATGTCAAAGTAGGTCTAGAATATTAAAACTTTGTATACATATTTATTCCTTAATAAAATTCTGTGGTATCTCAAACAGAAAGAGCATTTAACTAATGAAAAATCCCAAATGAAGCAAAAAATCTTGGTAGCAAGTAGGCATAGGAGGCACTTGCCTCCGTATGTATCAGTAGTTTCTGAAATGGCGCCAAGTAGGTAAAATCGGAGGCGACTAGGTATCCTTGTAGCAGTACTCGCCTCCATTCGTACAATAGCACAATACGATTCCGAAATTTGGCAAACACTTTCAGAGGCTCATTGCTAACAATGATTGTAAGGAAAAAGATATACATCTTAAAACGGATCCTTTTGGAGCTTTGGTATTCTCGATGATATAAAAATGACATTAAATATATATTGGATATGATGATACTTCTCAAATTTTAAAATTATTTTAAAGAGAGAACGTACAAGGATACCGATTGTCCTTGACGTCACTTATTTCAATTTTTTCGAACTTGTATATTATTGAACTTTTTAAAGCACAATTATATTTTCAATTATATTTTTTACAAATTTACAGTATTTCCAGAACTAAATAGTATAAAAATTGTTGTTTTTACTGTTCATTCAATAATAAAAAATGTTTGTACTCATTTTTTATTTATCCAATTTCAGTTAAAAAACTAGTACCTAAACATAAGCAACTCTTTGGGTGTTGAAAATAAATGTATAGTAGACTACTGGTAGCACTCATAAAAAAAAAAGTTGTCATAAGCATGGGTAGGAAAATACTTCCTTTGCAAAATACGGGGTATTTTAGTTTTTGAATATAATACTTAGGCAAATATATCTGAAGACGTTTAACCCAGATTAACCCGGCGTTGGCACGGTGGGGAAAAATTGCGCTATAGATACACTGTAGTATGTGATATCCCTATTTTCAAAAATTCTCAAAATAATTTTAAAATTAAGATATAGTAGAACCGATTCAAAGACAGTCGTTGCAAACGTGTATTCAGTATTAAACGCGCTAAAAAGAGATACAATGATGGTATAAATGTCTTCATAGTCTCAATCTGTCACATACGCCCGTTCCAATATTTTATGTTTATTAGATTGAAAGAAAATGGAGGACATTTGTTGGGTATTAATTTTAGACTATAGTTTGACTAGCGCATTTAAAAACGGAACTGACACTCAGATTAAAAATCTGACGGTTGTTTTGATCGCGTCTTTGTACTAACTGTTATATATATTTTCTGAGCATTGAAATATCAATTTTTTGGCAAATTTTCATATCCAGTAACGCCAGTATTAAAATTTGCCAGAAATCCAGATTTGGGAATTGTCGAGATGACATTTCAATTATATGAAAACAATGACTAATTTGACTAGGATTTTTCATCTTAGTTCATACGAATATTGCTTGTGACGCAATGGAAAAGATACAGCGGTTTTAGTATAATAACGTTTTGATGGTTTTTTACCACTAATAATATGGTCATATTAAGTAGAAAATAATTATAAATAAACCTTTATATTCAGAAAAAAATAAACTCTAGAAAGCTCACATTTTCATATATAAGAAAACATACTAAAACTAAAAATACAGAATAAAAATTAAAATGAGATTTTTTTGTAAACTGTCTGCTTTACGGCAAACATTAAATATTGAACCACACAAGAAGTCTCATGTGGAGGAAAAAATGAAACATTTTAAGGGCTATCAGAGGCCTGACATTCATTACAAATATGACTGCAGTGATTCATGCAGATGTAACTGTTGCATGAAGTACAAGTATAAAATGACTTCTGATCAGCCTTTCTGAGACACAAATAACATCTTCGTGAGACCTTTTGCCTTTTTACACCTGGTTCACCAAGTATCCCCTGAGGATCATTTCTTCCAGCAGCTTCAGAAATTTGTATTTTGTTTTTTTGACAAGAGATAAACCTAGTTCCTTTATAAACTTTCGGTGTGGAGTTTTAACAGTTTGATCGATATTATTACTTTTCCATATAATCATGGCATTTATGGCCGTAAAGTTGAATAAAACAAGGTGAAGGGCCACCTCCGACTATTTCTAGATACACAGATAATTCATAACTTCAGGTTTCTGCAATTCATTTGTTGCCGGATCTATCTTGTTGTCATGATGCAAAGTGGAGAGAAGAAGAATATTTTTTCCTTTCTTGGGAATGTTGGTCTGGAATCCAAACATGGAGCTTCTTCTCTACCTCGAACTGTAACCATCACTGGAGGTATTTTTTGTTTATTCTTCTTCAAAGTACAGACAGGGGTGACTTTGTATTCTTTCAGAAGTTTCATGAGGAGTGGATAGCTTGCGAATGAATTATCAAAGGTGATATTTCTATTGGAACTGGTTCTACGAGTCGCAAAACTATATCATCTGGCATGTTGCTCAGACAAAAAGGTAAATCCGGCTGTTTGCCTACATATACCTCCAAGTTGAAAATGTAAAAGGTTCTTGCGAAGCAAGTGCGAATACTTTGATGCCATATTTGGCCGGTTTGTTGCAAATGTATTGCCTGCATCCACAACGGCCGTTAAACGCCTCAAATTTTTCGTCAATTGTTATATATTGTGCTGGAGTGTAACATTCTTGGCAGTGGTGTACAAAATGATTGAATATGGCTCTATGGGTGCTAATTTATCAATACGACGTCTCTTGTTTCTAGTACCTGCAGAATCAAATCGAAAACATACAAGTAAAAACTGGAATCCTTTCAAAGGCATTGTAGATCTGAAAATATCTACCCCAATTCTGTCATTGGTCCACAAGTCTTCTAGATTTTGCCTTAATGAATGGAGGAGTCCAGCTAAATAGAGAAGTCCCCATACAACTTTCAATTCAACTGTGTCAGTTTCCATATCTTTATCAGTGTAATTCTGTGATTTATGATTTATCTTTTCATTTGTGTTTTTGACAATATTATCTAGCATAATAACGTCCAGAAAGAGGCTCCAACATTCCAACGGCGTCTTGGTTGCTTTTGCTATTCTCTTGGCACCAGGTAGTTATGTCACTATATTCACACTTCTAGTTCTTACAGCTTGATTTCCTGGAGACTGAACCCATTTAGTTTTTCCGTCTTTACCGCCATCGCCGGACATTTTTTGCTGATACACGTAGATCATTATCGTCTGCAGGCTGGTCATCACCAACAAGTTCATTACCGTTTGAACGTTGACCACCGTTTGCAAGTTGATCATAATCTGCAGGTTGGTAATAGCCTGTAGGTTCATCGTGCTCATTTTCGATTTCATCATATGGCTCAATCTCCTGTTCGGTATCTGAGTTGGACAAATGTTCACTCACATGGTCATGCCAGTCTCCATCCGATTCAGATCCCAAGCCTTTGAAAACGTGCAATAAATAATAAATGAGTAAATTAAGTTTTATATTCATTTTTTCTTTAATGAATTTACAAGAATTCAGACATTTAAAATTATAAATAAAAATTAATTATTATTAAATATGTTATTATTTACTTATTAAAAAAAACCATTCAGTCTCTTATACAATATTTGTTTCCATTTAAAAAAATAATTTAAGATTGCACCTCTACTACAAAAATTCTTTTTACTCTTACAAATTTTTTGAAAAATAACGGTTTTTGAGAAAATCGGGATTTTGCGAAACAGCGTCATTACTAATTGAATCGGACAAAAGTTTTAAGATTAGTAGGCTATGATTTCAGGTGTAATTTTTGATGTTTACAAAGACTGCGCATTACCACATACTATTCCATCGTCTTGGAAAATGCCTGCAAAATTTTCATTTTGTGAAAAAATGAACATGTTAATAGTACGCGAAGCACAAAGGCTCCATCTATCGCGCTGACTTCCACTATGCCATTCAAATGGCTACTACGGTGGAAGCGACCTGCTAAAATTTGCCAGGTACTTTATTGCACGAATGTCGCCTATAGAGGGCGAAACACAATGTAAGTCGTCAGTGCCGCGAAAAACAACTACTCCAAGGGCTATTTACCCCTACCGGCATTGAATTACATTCGCGACACCCAGTACAACAGCTAGGATCGCTCATGAACATGTTAATTTTGATTTTGTGAGGGTAATCGTCGACATAGTGTACAGGAGTACCGAGGAAGATTTTCTGATCGTTTGATTCCACACCGGGAGACCTTTGCTAATGTTGAGAAGAGGGCTCGAGAGACTGGATCATTTATAAACGCAAAAAACAACGTACAACTTTTAAGAAGTATTGAAAATGACCCTCATATCAGCACTAGGCGATTGTCTAGACAATTTAATATACCACATACCATGGTCCACCGAATTATAAGACGTAATCTGCTTCATCTTTATCATATCCAAAATATTCAACAATTGTTACTCCAAGATTTAGGCCAAAGACTAACTTTTTGTAATTTCATTTTACGTCAGGGTATTTCATGAGAAGAATCTGTTTACGGACGAGGCCTGTTTCACTCGCAGAGAAATCACAAATTTGCATAATTTCCGTGAATATTCGGATGAAAATCCTTGTCTTTTTCAAAATAAATTTAAAATAAACGTGTGGGCTGGTATTGTCGGACGTTATTTGGTTGGGCCAGTTATTCTACTAAACCGGCCGAATGGTGAAAGTTATTTATTTTTTTTTTTACGAAATACTCTACCTGGACTACTCGAGGATTTACCTTTGCAATTAAGACGTCAAATGTAGTTCATGCACCATGGTGCTCCACCGCATTTTAGTGCTAATGTCTGAGACCTCTTGAACCAGAAGTTCTCGAATAGATGGCTAGAACAAGGAAATAATCTTCCTTCTGAAAGGCCACCCAGATCACCAGATCTGAATAAATGTGATTTCTTTTTCTGATTAAAAATTGTTTTCTAGATTATTTGCAAGATTAAGAGAAAGCGCTACATTTAAAAAAAACGGTATTCATGGTAGACCTACAATGCGAACTGTTCGGTAACAAGAACAGGTACTAAATTTGGTAGAAGATGATCCAACAACGAATATCCGACAAATCTCCACAAACGTAAGGCTATGTAAAACTGCAGTTTCCACTATTCTTCAGGAACAACTATACCCATAACATTACACACCAGTGCATAATTTATTGCCTAATGACTTTTTACAAGAAGAAATTTTTGCCAATTCATCTTATGGAAAAATGCAGAAGATCCATATTTTATAAATAAAATTTTATTCACTTATGTGGCGACATTTACCTGTAAGGGTACATTTAAAAAAAATGGGTCACATGTAAACCGAAGAAAATCCAAATGAAAGCACTGTACGACACTTTCAGCATGAGTTTAAGTTCAGTATTTGGTTCGGAATAATTAACGATCATCTTGGGCCCTTTGAACTTCCTGCATCTTTAAACGGCCAAAATTATCTCACTTTCTACAATCTAATTTAATTGAACTATTAGAAGAAATTTCTTTGAACATGAGAGCTCACATGTGGTTTTTACATGATGGTGCCCCTGCTCATTATCCTCTAATAGTAAGAAACCATTATTTATTATTATTTATTATTTTATTTCCTCATCAATGGATAGGAAGAGGAAGTGAACACCCATGGTCGCAACTTAGTCTGGATCTAAATCCGCGTCATTCATTTTTCTGGTGTTATATTAACGCCATGGTTTATTGTGCTGCTTCTATCAATAATAGAGATGAACTGTGGCAAAGAATAGTTGCAGCTGTAAATGCTATCAGAAACCTGAACCTATCATTTTTCACTGTTCGGTGAAAAAATGTCGAATATGTTTTCAGTCAAATGCGGGGATTTCGAAAATAATCTTAACATAGTTAATGTTTAATTAATGTTCTTAGTTCTTCATTTTATTTTAGTTTTCTTAATTGTTTGATATGTTTTACAACTGTAATACCTGAAATATCATACGTAAACAGTATATTGTAAAATATTAAAATATTTTAATGTTCGTTAATGCTATTTAATTATAAAAAAATTATGTTTCTATAACACAATTGGTGAAGTTAATGAAGTTACGTTATCCACGAACTGCACTTCCTTGCTGACTTTAAACGCAGTTTTTTCAAAAACGGTGCTTCTCAGCGATATTCAACAAGTATACCTTTTATGCTGGAAAATCATTGAAAATTTGAAAAATGTTATTTCTGCTTTACGCAGTGGCATAACAATTATTTTTTAGAAAAGCGGTCTCAAAAATATAGTTTACATGCCACAGGTTTTTTGTATTCACGTGAAATCGCAGCAAATGATGTAGGTCCCCGTTAAAACTTATATATATAT
>NW_019417793.1:11326-46978 GCF_000390285.2 Anoplophora glabripennis
CCATTTTCAATAAGTATACCTTTTTTGTTCAAAAAAGTCCAATATTTCATATTTTGTTATTAAAAGCTGTATACGGGGGTTGGCAAAAAAGTTACTACATATTCAATGCATAACGTTGCCTGTAGAGGGCGCCTCGTACTCGACACTCAAAAATCATTATTATATTATTTTTCCCATCATTAAAAAACCTCTCTGTTGAAAATTTGAAACATTTCTGACTAAAATTATAAAAATTATTAAGGAAAAACCATTTTTTATTTTTTACTTTGACACCCTGTATCTTTTTTATTATGCGACTTGGGATATAGGTATGTTAGGTTAAATCGACTTATTTTCACTCAAGGAATCTCTGGTATCATTTGTGCCCCTCCATTTAAATACACCCTGTATATATTATATAAATTTTAGGGGGGTATTTCCGATACATATTTTTGATTTGAGAATATATTCGAATCTCAAAATGGCCGAAAAAATTAGCTTTTATTTTAGAGCAGGGGCATGTAGGGGAACCCAAAATATGGTGATTTAATACAACTTACCTTTATACTAAGCTGCACCCCTGAGAAGTGATAGGCCTTGAAGGTGGGGTTTCAAATTTCGAAAAAAATCAATATCTCAAGTTATACTTGAACTTAGAAAAACCAAATTTGGTACGCGGTATGAGTGTACCAAGAGCATTAATCGACAGTAAGTAGAATTCAACTGAAGTTCAAAATACTGTAATGTCAAGATTTTTGTGCAACCAGTGGCGGAGATATGGGAAACTCATTTGACTATTTTAGAAAAAAAAAATAGTACGGTCCTGTGCAAAATAATAATTGATTATATTTTCTGAAAAACATGCCAATGGGAGCAAAAAATGCTGCTTATATTTTGTTGATATCTGTCTGTGTTTTACGGCAAATTCAATTTCTCTTTGTCCTTTCAAATTAGCCAGATACTGTGCGCTAATGGATTTTTTAAAATTCGTGTTAGAAGTATTTCGGCTACTAACTTAAATAAAAAATAAAGTAGCATCTTTTGAATCAATAATATAATTATTTGATTATTACAAAAACTTCAAGAGAATCGTTTCCATTTTTTTTAGATTTCTTTAAATTTTTTTCTAAAAGGTTACTAACAAAATTATATAATGCTAAAAATTAAGTTAACAATAGTTTAACTAACTAATAAATGATTATTGCTACTACTAACAGTATTAAATACATTAAGTCCAGGTGGGTAAGGTCTAGTGCTTTCGCTCCTCATGGAATAAGGCCCCGTTTGTCAATCTATCTGTTAGGGTAGTTGACATTAAACCAGTTTACAACTACCCTACCAGAATGAACAGGAGCTCTTTCTAATTGTAATTGTATTCCTCCTTAAGGCTAAAGGTATGTCATCTACTATCAAATAAAATTCTTGCTCAAGAAATTGAAGAGAGCCTGATCAATTAAGTCGTTTGGGTAAGATATGTGGCCCAGAAAAGTCCTAGAGAGAAAGTTTACTAATCATCGGATATTTTTTAAGTTTTCAATGTTTGTGCGAAATTAAGTTGACTTACTTGAAATTTGATGATTATCTTGAAGTTCTTGTAATAATCAAATAATAATATTATTGATTGGAAAGATTGCTGCTTTATTTTTTATTTAAATTAGTTGGAACTAGCCGAAATATTTCTAACAGGAATTTAAAAAATCTATTAGCGCACAGTATCTGGCTAATTTGAAAACAAAAAGAAATCCAATTTGACTTAAAACAGAGACAGATATTGACAAAATGTAAGAGGCACTTTTTGTTCTCATTGGCATATTTTTTCAGAAAATAATCAATTATTATTTTCTACAGGACCGTACTATTTTATTTTATAATTTAGTTGAATGAGTTTCCTATTCTCCACCACTGGTTGCGAAAAGTCTTGATATTACAGTATTTTATGGAAACTTGACTCGATATAACATACACAAAATTTAGTTCAAATACCTCTATTATTTCGCCACGGTAGCGTACCGGTCGAGAGTGCGGTGGCAAGCATTTCTCGGCCAGGTTTCCTATTCTGGTCCGGGTTCGATCCCCGGCGTCGGCACTGGCAATGTCGATGGATAATGGGTGTTTGTCGGCGTTTTTTCAAGTGTAGCCCCCTTCCGCACAGCCTTTGGCTTTAGATTTGGGAGTTGTCTCATTTCTGTGGTGTGCTTTATGTTTATGTGTTTATTTCGGAAGATATTTACATTACTTAAATGATTTTTTTTTAACTGTTAACACCCTGTATCTCGAGAATGGCTGAGATTTCGAAATAAGTTTATATGACAGAGTACGATTATTTTTCGTTGTACTATTTGCTCCCGAAATCTCATAGATTAAAACTGAGACATCCTGTATAAACCTAATATAACTGGAATTATCCGCAGGGCAGTGTATTTTTAAATAAATAAATAATTATTAATCAAATTCATTTTATATACTTAATGTTTTGGCATATGTCAGAAAAATTAAATTTAAATAGGATATTACACGTGTTCCATCAAGCTATAGGGAACATTGGAAACTAACTGGAATATGCATACTAACAATTTTCTGTTGAAAAACTGTCATTAAGACTCCAAGTAGTTTCAAACATTTTTAGTAGCTTGCTTTGATAGACTTATTGTAATGCACTCTAACAGTTGTTAAATTACTCTGACAATATTTAAATTGTATTGGCTATTTTAGAGCGATTGAAAGCAAAGTAGGAGGGTTGGTAGGCTGGTTTACGGCCTAAATTTAATTTGGATGAAAATCTTCAAAATAAGTTCCTGTAGTATCTACTAAAAAAATTCGTCGATTCCACCATAAACGGACCACCCCCACCCCTCCCTAGTGTCCTCCAACCACCCCTTAAGGAGGTTTATCGGGTACGGAGGTACATCTAAAGTCTAATGAGAGTTTCTGTAGATTCGTTAGTGACTAAAGTAGTAAGCCTTTCGATTTGTCAACGTTGCACTTGGCTGGCTCGCTCGCGTTCGATTATTCTGTTTGCTTGGACACCTGCAAATTTCAAACGACGCTACGTCGAGACCGCGGCGTTGCCGCTATCACGCATATGGAGGATAAGTTAGTCAACGACAGCAGTTTGAAGGAGAATTATTATAAATTATGTATCTTCTTCTTGTGGTTGGTCCTAATAAGTCCCATAGCATTGCTGACACTTCTCTCAGTTCCTTGGGTTCCAAATGGGGTCTTCCAAGGAGCGCCATTCTGCTACGTGCAAATCCCGGGCACTCGCCCAGGATATGCAGAGAAGTTTCATCCGCCGATTCACATCCTCGGCAGACTGAACTGTCTACAAGCTTTAGCTTATGTAGATGTTTCCTAAAGTGACAGTGTCCCGTTATGAATCCTGTCACTCTCCTGAGCCGGATTCTGTTCAAGCTCAGTAAATCATTCGCTCTTTCCTTCGAAGGATACTCCATGAGCTCCTTAGAATGGCTATGTTCTGGCCTTGAAGTCCAGTATTTCCTGTGTTCTGTCTCAGTCCATTTGCCCAGAGCCCGCCTGACCACACTGGGAGATGTGCCACAGAAGGGCTCTGGGCCAATGAACTCTGTCTCGGATCCCTTCCTAGCAAGTTCATCCGCTTTCTCATTTCCACAAATGCCTTTGTGCCCTGGCACCCAACACAGTCTGACTGTATTGTCGGTGGCCAGTTCAGTCAGCATTTGTAAACAATCCCACACCAGTTTTGAACTTATCTTGTGTGCGCCTAAAGCTTTAATTGCAGCTTGACTATCAGAAAATATATATATGAGTTTACGTTTATAACCTCTACGTACATTCTCTGTCAGATACGCCATTACCGCGAGAATTTCTGCTTGGAATATGGTAGGGAACTCCCCCAGACTGTAGCTTGCACTCCATCTGGGTCTGAGTCCATATATTCCTGCACCCGTCCCTCTGGTCATTTTGGAGCCATCTGTAAACCATACTAGGCTCCATTAGCTTTGATCCTCTATTCAAGTCTCAAATGGCTTGTGGAAGTGAAACCTTGGAACCATCTTGTCAGATACCATCCCAAAAGTTGGTTCCGACATAGATGTGTCTATGATCCTGGAATGGGAACTACCCCTCCAGTCGTTGTTATTCCTGAGTCAATATGCTGCTTTCCACCACTATATGCAGCGGTGGTAGATTTAGCATGACTTCTAGTGTAGCTGTCGGAGTCGATGCCATCGCCCCCATTATACCTAAACAGGCCAATCTCTGAATTCTATTCAGTTTTTCCCTCGCTGTGATCTGTTGTGTTTTTTTGCCACCATACCACAGCGCCGTAGAGAATCCTAGGTTTTACTATCGATGTATACAACCAGTATGACATCTTTGGTTTCAGTCCCCACGTGCTTCCAATAAGGCGACGGCATACACACAATGTCTGCTTCGCCTTACTCACCACTTTTTCCAAGTGCGCATTCCAAGTAAGCTTATTATCCAGTATCACTCCTAGATACTTTACCTCCCTGGAAAGCCTAATGCTCCTCTCCCCTATTATAGATTCACAGAGTCCAGTTAAATTCCTTCTCCTGGTGAAGGGTACTACAACCGCTTTGTCAGAGTTTACTGACAGTGCCTGCCCCTTACACCAGTCATCTATCCATTTCAAAGCCTCTTTCATGATTTCTGAAACGATAATATTATGTTTCCCGACTATGAGAAACGATTAAGTCGTCTGCATAGCCTTGTGTATAAAATCTCTTTTGATTAAGGCCTCCAGTGCGCTGTCCACCACTAATCCCCATAACAAGGGATACAGTACGCTTCCCTGGGGGCAGCCCCGGCCTACCTTACACTTTTATGTCTCTCCCGAAAGGGTAGCTGTTACTGTCCGGTTTCTCAACATGGTATCTATCCAACGACATAAAGTATCATCAAGACCCCTGTTGCGAACTGCCGAATTAATAGATTCAAAAGGTGTATTATCAAATGCCCCTTCAATATCTAAAAAAGCTGCCAAAGCTAGATCTTTGTCATCTATCGCCCTCTCTATCCTAGAGACTAGGCTATGAAGGGCTGTGTCGACTGATCTTCCTGCCTGATAGGCGTATTGGTACTTGTGTAGAGGATTTGCCCTCAACACCTCGTCCTTTATATGCCTATCAACTATTCTCTCCAACGTTTTCAGGAGAAAAGATGTTAAAACTTATCGGGCGATATGCCTTTGCCTGGGCATACGATGGACGCCCTGGTATAGGAATAAATGCCACATTCGTCGATCTCGATGCCAGCGGTATATAACCAAGTGCAATGCTGGCTCTGAAGACGTGATTTAAAACTGGAGCTAGACAGTCCACCCCCTGCTGTAACTAACTTATTGCCCATCTTATTCGTGACTGACTCACCACCGTTTTGGCAATCTCCCAGTTCTGTCGAGACCCGGTCGTTACCCTCTGCTGGTGATCCCAGTCATGTTCATCTCTGTGGTTTAATAACCTGGAGCCTGGAAAGTGAGTATTTAGAAGTAACTCCAATGTCTCCCTTCCAGTTTTAGTGTATTCCCCACTCGGTGCCTTAAGAGACCTGAGTTTCGTATTACCATTCTTAGAGAGAAGTCTCTGGAGTTTAGCACACTGTGGGACACTATCAATATCCTCACAGAACTTCTTCCATGAGTCTCTCTTCGCTATTCTAATTTCTTTATTATACTCGGTGAGGGTTGCTCTATAAGCCTCCCACTCTCCTGTCCGCTTTGCTCTATTAAATAGTTTCCTGGTTGGTCCCCTGACTGTGTGAGTTCCTTGCTCCACCTGGGTACGGTGTGCTTGTCGGACTTCACTTTGATAGGACAGCTGTATTCATATGATGTCATGATGGCGTTTTGGAGTTCCTCCACAGCCCTCTCTAAATCATACGTGTTCCTTAATTTTATACAGATTTCACTAGTCCTGGCCTGCAACTCCGTTCTCTAGGAGTCCCAGTCAGTTCTTTTCGGGTCTCTGTAGGTTCTTACTTGCGGATTATAATCCGTTATAATTTCAAAGTGGATATGTCTATGATCCGACATTGACGGCTCATTCGACACATGCCACCTCGCAATATTATTACATATCGGTCCCGATCCCACTGTTATATCGATAACTTCACTTCTGTTTTTTATAACAAAGGTGAGCTCGTTCCCGACATTCAAAATCTCTAGATTATAACTAAAAAGAAAATCTAGTAAAGACTCACCTCGATCGTTGACATCGCTGCTTCCCCACACCGTATGGTGTGAGTTGGCATCACATCCCATGATGAGTTGTTTTTTCTCCTTCTCGCACCAAGTTACCAGGTCCCTCAGTTCCTTGGTTGGAGGAGAGGCAAATCACCAGTTGTCTCTGCGTTCCCTCTGATACAAGCCACTTCATCCGCCACCAGGTCATACGTACAGAACCCTGAAAGAGGAAAAATGTTAATACTACTCTTGTAATAAATAGAAGCTCTAGGTCTAGTGTGGTGGCTACAATACAGTAAGCCACCATTACTTACCTGCAATCCTCTGATCCAGGATCCATGTACCTAAGGCTTTTGGATCAAAGTCAAATCCACATTTGCGCGCGCCACACTGGTACAGAGAGCAGCAGATGCCGCTCTACTGTGCTGAATATTCGCTTGTATTACCTGGAATTTGACCAGATAATACAGATTTTGGTCCCTCCTGATCTTCATCAGAAGGTCCCAAATCTACCCTGACCTTCTCCAGGTTCCTAAAAAAGACCCTGGTGAAGTTCAGAAATGGTCTGAAGCCCTCCTTTTGAAGTACCTTCACACTCATCTCATCTACTGAGAGGACTAGGGTCTGGCCCTTCTCCTCAACCTTGCGGTTGATTAGCCTCCAGGCCCCCGTCCTCAATTCCCCGTTCTGGTTTGACAGACGGCGCATGATGGTTTCCGGTTCATCAGGATGACCCGGAATCCATACGATGAACTTAGTGAACTTAAGTAGGTCCCTAGGCTCAACAGCGCTGAGTCTAACCCCCTCCCAAGGCACCAAGCTCGCCGTAGTTATTTTCAGCCATTGCAGACTCTCTTCGTTGAAGGTGGTGATTGCTATCGTTCCCCCCCTTTGACGACACTCCAGGAAGCGCGGTCTTGTACCCTCGCCCGCGATCCCATCAATGGCCCCCAGAAGCGCCGACTGGACAAGTCTCATCTGGTCCTCATCCATTCGGACTTCCGGGTATCCATGGGGACCACCACTGCTTGAATCCCCGACAGCGCCTCCCCATAAGTCTTACCACGCTGTCCTGTGGCCTTAGGCCTCTTAGAAACATCCCGGTCGGAAATCGGCTCACTACCGTCCGACCGTCTACGCTTCTTTCCGAGTCCACTTGGCCCCGGTTCAGCTGCCTGCGGAGTTGGACCAGGTTCCGTCACCGGCCCATGTCCTTTTTCCGCCTCTGCCTTCCGCAGTTTTTTAAATTTGCGCTTTTGCGCCTCCGACAATTGTTTTCTACCTTCCAGGTTCAGTCTGTCGACTCCCCTAGAGATAGCAGTCACTGGTGTTTGCTTTACAGCAGCTGTTTTATTTTCTACCCGGTCAGCACTTACTGCTTCCCCGGCAGATGTAGACGGCCCCCTTTCGGGTTCCTGTTTTTTAAAATCTTGGTCCATAAAGGTCCCACGAGTTTGGAGTAAATAAAAGTCACTGCCAGGCAGTGCCCCATACCTGACGGAAGGCTAAATACGATGGGGTGCGTCAGGTTCCCCAAAGAGATCGTTCGCGATGCCACATTTTTACCTACCCCTGCACCATTCAGCCCTCGGCACGATGCATTTCCACCTTGGCTTGGGTAGCTGAGATGTTTCTTAGTTTTTACTACTCTCCCTCGACCTTTCCGACTTGGGTGACCCTGCCAGGAGTATGAAACTCCCGCCGGTTTAGCTCTTGGGTTCACTGTAGCTACTTAAGCCCCTCCACCAACGACAAGGTCATACAGCTCCCAGGAGGGGAATTATGTATCTTCCAAGTACCTAATCGATTTCTACGAGCAATCAATCGGTTCTTTAGATATCGATTTCCTATTTATACAAGTTGCTGTGGAAACTGTTTGTCAATTGTTGCGCATTCTAAGTGGAAAGACCAAACAAATCTGCATTCTCATAAGACTTCGTACTAAATCGTGAAAAATTATTTTATTAATATCTCTTCTCAGGTCATCTATCACTAGTCATAATTTTTTTTGAGGATTTTCTTCATATTAATAAGCTTATATTAATTTTTTTATGAATATTTGTTTGTCAATTCCAAATCAGATAAACCTCCTTAAAATAGTGAAAATACCATCACTTAACAGCATTTTTGGAAAAATTTGTCACTGACAAACTAATATTTTCTTAATAACTTACTATGAACTCTATATTAACATTATCAACTTTTTTCACTCTTATTTATCACCCCTGTCCCGTAACACTTTTACGTGTGGTTACCGTGACGGCGTGACAGCCGTAACCCATAGTGGAACAACTCCGTTGCCCTCTGTCACCACGTGGAGGTGCCTTGGTTGCAAACACACGGTACAGAAATTCAGTTGCAAACCAGGCACACAACCTCATATGTCGCATGTGCATTCCTCAAAAGTTATTTTTTCTGAAGGTTTTTTAGCGATTTTTTGAAGACTGAAGGGTGATGGAGCAAAACGGATTCATGTTCAGGAGACAAAAATACATCGGAAATCATATGTCATATGTAAAGTACAGATACCTTTTTTTTTGTAGACCTGTGTAGTAAATCTACTCTTTGCCTTTTTACCCCCTCCACCCTTTTCAAAGGGGGTAAAAAGGCAAAAAATGATAAATAAGAGTGAAAATAGTTAATATAGAGTTCATAGTATGTTATTAAGAAAATATTAGTTTGCCAGTGACGAATCTTTCCAAAAAATGCTGTTATTAAGTGATGCTATTTTCACTATTTTAAGGGGTGGTTGGGGTACATTAGGGAGTGGGGTGGTCCGTTTAGGGTGGAATCGACTTAGTTTTTATAGTATTATACTACAGGAACTTATTTTGAACATTTTCATTCAAATAGAGTAACACTTTACTTCTTGAAGTTAGGGACTGGAATAGTATTTAATCTTATTGATAATTAATTTATTAATTTATTATTTTATTATTAAAATAATAAATAAATAAAAATATTTATTAAATCCGTCATTTTTGGTGGTGTTTAATTTTAATATTTAATAATTTGACGGGCAATAAAAATAGTGTATTTAAATATTTTATATAATTTTTAGATCTATAAAAGTTTGCAAAATGACTCAGGTCGTAAGTCAAAAACGTGGACGTGGCATTGCTAGTGGTGAAACATCTTCCGGTTCTTCAAGTTCAACGACACAACTTTCAGCTCTAAGCACAACCCCAGGCACCTTAACCGATGAATTGGCAGCCCTTTTCGAATGTCCCGTTTGTTTTGAGATTGTTTTACCACCTATTATGCAGTGTCAAGTGGGACATCTAGTGTGTGCTAGTTGCCGCCCTAAGTTATCCTGTTGCCCAACATGCCGCGGAACACTAGGAAATATAAGAAACCTTGCTATGGAAAAAGTGGCGAATAATTTAATGTTTCCTTGCAAACATAAATCTACCGGGTGTCGAATGTCATTAGGTCTCAACGAGAAAGCTGAACATGAGGAAATCTGTGAATTTCGTCCTTATAGCTGTCCTTGCCCTGGTGCTTCATGTTCTTGGCAGGTAAGTTAATGAACATAATGTTTTTTAATTTAAACAAAATAATTGTGGAGAAAATCAGCACTCACTGAACTAACTGAAATACTTATTTCATTAATATTGTTTCATTTTTACTCAATTCTGAAATTCTTAAACTCATTTTACATTAACAATTTTTGCTGTCCCAATAAAGTTATGAAGAAATTCCTCGTATCTATATCTAAAAATATTCGAGAGTTGAATGACATTTTTGGAAAAGATTACAAATAATCAATATGTGACGTTTCAAGTTAAATCGATTACGGCTCTCACCAAAATTTGGATATGCTTAAAAAATGGTTTTAGGTGTACAGAAATTAGTTCTTCCAAGTACTTTAAGATGTTATGTGGCAGAATTCAAAAATCCAATATGGCGGCCCAATATTGCGCCTGCAAGTGTAAAAAAAAATTAGGATTCATCCAATAAACTCCTTTCAGTGAACATATTACTTGTAAATCCGTCTCCAAATACATAACCTTAATGGGGACTTTGAGATCGCTGTTCATAAATTTTAAGTTATTTTCAGAAGATTCAAGATGTCAGTTTTTATACAGGGTGTATTTAAATGGAGGGGCAAACAACTAAAATTAAGTCACTTAACAACAGAATAGATAATTTAAGAGAAACAATTGGGTGACAATAAAAAGTAATTTCCATTTTCCTGTAAGCATAGTCTAATTCAACGACTAAAATTACGATGAACTATTGAAAAAATATGTGTCATTCTTTACTTCCTCAGCTGCTGAAAAAATTCTTTGATCAAGCATCTCCACACTATCAACAGGATTGGAATAAACAACATTTTTTAAGTGACCCTATAAAAAATAGTCCATGGGTGTGAGATCCGGTGATCGCGCAGGACTGGTGCATCGTTTCCTCGACCTATCCATCTCCCAGGAAAATTTAAAATTAACCATTGTCTAACAGCTAATGTACTATGAGCAGGAGCTCCATCATGTGCGTACCATATGATTTCACGGATATCTAGTGGCTCATTTAAAAATCTCAAATATTCGGATCCGCCAACACGTCGAGGAAGAATAAACGGACCAATAAGATAATCTCCTACGATTTTGGCCAATACATTTAAACTAAAATTATGTTGAAATTTGGATGTACTAATTTATGAAATTAAAAATAAAATATCTCCTCAACGGTTGGCTTTGCCATTTTCAATAAGTATACCTTTTTTATTCAACAAAGTCTAATATTTCATATTTTGTTACTAAAAGCTGTATACGGCGGTTGGCAAAATTGTTGCTAACGTTTTTAGGGTGGCTAAATTGTAATTTAAAGTCTGTTCAATAGTTCTGATTCTAACCTCAAAAAAAAATTTAATCCTCATAATGCTCCACATTTTCAACCTAAACTCCAAAAAGATTTGAAAGATTTGAAACCTATCAAATCGTGCAACAATTTAACCATGATTCCTTGCATTATCGATATCCGTTCTTGAGTAGTATTGAAAGATATCAGCTTCTATACCACTATGTCGGGCCTCTTTTCGTCTACAAGCAATGCTACGAATATTCGACGAACGATGATCCTCAATGCTCTCAAAGATAGTCATTTTAAGAAATTTTTTGCCATTATTGGCGTTAAATTTTTTTGTTTGGTTTCCCGGGTACAAATGCCACTAATAAATCCGAGATTGAAAAATTCGAAATATCCACGGGATTTGAACACATGACTCCTTGAATGGCCTTGTTTTAGAGTAAACCGCCTTACCAACTGAACCAAGGACCGCTCTGACCTCAAAAACAGAAAAAAAAAATGTTCTTAAGATTCAATTTATAATAAGTTGGTCAGGCATAATTTTACAATTAATATATTTAAATAAAAGTACTAACACTCTCAAAACTATTTTATTAAAGAAAAATATTGATGACATAAATATTATGTTCCTGTTATCGAATAGCCCTTTAGCAGTCCAGAGCTCTTGCCAATAGAAACATTGTGGCCTAAAATGAAGAAACAGTTGCGCAAACATCTAACCCCAAGAGTGCGCTAAGCTGGTAGATACAATGCCTGCCAGAGTTAAAGCTGTTATTGTTAATAAAGGTGATGTAACACAATTTTGATGAAGCAGCCGAACTATTCTAAACCGTAAATCAAAGTTTTTTTATTAACAAATTACAACCTACAACAAACTAGTCATTACGTAGTATTTATGTTAAAAGTGTATACTTTGTTTCTGTTAGCAATATTTTTCTTTAATAAAATAGTTTTGAGAGTGTTATTACTTTTATTTAAATATATTATTAATAAAACTATAGCTGGCTGGAATGTGAATGAAAAATCGCAATTTTTAAATTTTTTTGATCCAAGGATCCAGAATGTAATATCTTAATAATAATAATAATAATAATAATAATTTATTAGCCCAACAGAAGTAATTCCATTTATAGAGCTAAATTACATTGAAATAGTACATAATATAAATATAAAAAACTCAATAACATCAGAAGAACAAAAAACAAAAAAAAAGAAGAAAGATACAATAGTTCGGTAAAGTGTAGGAGTTAAATGAATATACTTAACCTAAGACATGTAACTTAAAGCAAGAGAGGCATCAATTACGATCATGGTTTACTATACTCATACATAACAATTTGACTGAGCAATCGTTTATATCGCAAGTGTTACAGATAGAATTAAATGTCTTGCACATAAAATAAACTGGGGACTTTAACAATAAGTTTGTGCATGCCCTTGGCAAATAAAAAGTTGCATGATTCCTCATCTCAGCGCGTGGTACTAGAAAACTTAGTTGCTCTAGCAAATCTGGGCAATCGATTTTATTATGAATAAGATTATAAGTATCTTATTGAAACCACTTTAAATTACAATTTGGCAATCCCGGAAATACGAGAAACTACGAGTCTCTTAGGATTGATCGCGGTATTAATAAAAAATTTAGATTTTTATTTATTTTTTTTTAAGGTTAATAGAATAGAATAGAAGTGTTTATTTTCAAATAAATCAAAAAAGAAATAACATAAAAAACAAGAATCGACTAGCCTCGTGATTTTTAAATTTTTTTTTAAAATTTTTTTGAGGAAAGTGATACGATACTATCGAACTGACTTCAATTTATGATTTAGCGACTTCCAAATAGGAAGTAACTAGTCTGACTTGTCTTCTCTGTGAAATTGACCATTAAACTATGAATAAAAATTTTGTGGTTTATAGCAGTTATATAAAATCTGCCATCTAGAATCTTCTGAAAATAACTGAAGATTTATGAACACCGATCTCGAAGTCCCAATTAAGGTTATTTGGAGACGGATTTATCAGTAATATGTTCACTGGAGGGAGTTTATTGGATTTTCGAATTCTGCCACATAACATCTAAAGTACTTGGAAGAACAAATTTTTGTATGCCGAAAATCATTTATTTATTTAAGTGTCTCCAAATTTTGGCGAGACCCGTGATCGATTTAACGTGAAACATCCCCTATATAGGAGACAATTTGATTAAATTAAGTTAATTAAGTTCCAATGCCACAAATTCACTGATACACATTTAACAATCACACGCAAATTCCATATATTTATTTATTTATTTAACACCACCTGACACCAATTAATAGGTGGGAGAAATAGCTAATGAAAACAGATACATTAACAAAATCAGATATCAATAAAGTACAAAAGTAAAAAAAAAACAGTTAACAATAACAGCTTATAAAAAGTTATAAAAAATTATAAAAGATAATCACTATGTATATATAGGACTAAGTAAAAAAAAAACAGTCAACAAAATAAATGCTAACATAACCAATAAAACAATAGTTTGTAATATTTAATTAAAACTAGTACACATATAATATCCTAAAGCAGGTCATATAAAGAATGATTAAAAACTAATATTGCAAGTTACGACTAAAAAAACTCTCTTAATATGGGATATGTCATAATGAAAAATATCCACAAGATTCTGCATTCAAGAGTAATTTTTAACCATTGTATACAACAGTAAAAACTTTAATAAACTTGTTCGAGATGTGGGAAGATAGAATAAAGACGAAAACCAGGTTCCAGAGCGGGGAACACAAAAATACAAGGCAGCTAGAGGATCTGGGCAATCAATCAATCCAGTAATGATTTTATACAGGTTTATTAGTGAGTTACACATAGTCGTGAAGCCAGGTCATTAAGGACAAATCGTCCAAGTAAAGTATCATAAGGTGGATAACAGCCATCAGACTTGAACCATCAGTACTTTACATATTTCCGTTGAATATTCTCAAGTTTTTTACTGCGAACTATATACCTAATGTGAATTCCATACTAAAGAGGCATATTCCAGTTTGGGGAGAACAATAAGGACACTGTTTTAATTCCCGTAAATTGTTGTGAATTCCTCAAAATGATTTCTATTTATATAAATTATTATTAATACACTGCATATTGGCAGTTCAAGCCAAGCGCCACCCTCTCTAATAGAATTTGTTTGTACTTGGACAAAGCAGATAAAATGTAAACAAACCCTTGAGTTTTATACAAAATTGTGGTATGCTTTTTATTTAAAGTCCGAGAGAATTGAGTTTACTCAAGAGAAACTAATAATGCTGTGAGCACTACATTTCGTAGTATGCCTGGAGGCAAATCTAAAGGTGCTAGAGATTTAACAGTTTAACATTACAAAACTTTCTGTATATTTAATTATGTACATGACAGATACTTTTGCAAAATTTCAGTTTAATCAAAGTTGACTTATGTGTAGCATAGACTTAATGGCGCCGCCTCGAAAAATGTTACGATAAAAATGTTGTAGCATTGTACCTAAATAACCCCATTCGAGAAACTGCTCAAATTTTATGCAAGACTAATTTGTGTAGAAATACGTTATATGTACCAATCTGACCAGTTAGGATTAAAAATATTAATACTTTACTTAATACTTAAATTTTTCGTATAAATATTCACATAAAAGTTTAATTTACTCGCGCGCTCACATTCTACAAAATTTTGAACTAAAACCTTTTTCGTTCCAGTTTCCTTTTTTTCGTTTAAAGGAATTACATAACACAGTAAATCACACAATAAGGACGATTTTTGCAAAATTTTTTAAAAACAGACGATTGTAATGCGTACTCTATTTTTAATGACTAACCTAACCTAACTTTCACTTCTTTATATTTCAAGATGAAAAACTTAAATTTGTGTACTTAAAGTACACCTCAAAGGACAGTCTCATTATAATAAAAAAAATTAAGGTAGGTAATTAAAATTAATTTTGCAGTTTTAAAAGACACATTTAAAAATACGGTTTTTAAGAATTCTGTTGGCATTCATTGCCAGCAGAATAGACAAGCTTGTTTCACTATAAGCAATGAACAGCATTACAAGTTTTATTTTAAGAATGTTCACTGTAGACTGTAAGCTAGTGTTTTCTAACAGCAATGAAGGAATGAAAGAATGTCTTAAAAACTGTAGCTTTAAAGTTTATTTCTTCTATTACTCACAAATTTATATTGTTTATTTTATCATATAGTATATACATACATAATTTTAATAGCTATAATAAATATAAAAATAAGTAAAAACAGAAGTAATTAGAACATAATCAATATTTTAACCACAATTTCTCACTAAGAAAAGGCGGGTGTAGGAATAACTTGCACTGGCACTAATTTACCAGATGTCAAATGTGCCTTGCCACAAAACAAATACAGGAAAGATAAACTTATGTGTATCTGTATATAAAACAAAAATAAACAATGCAACTTGAAGTTGTTATGCCATAGGGTGATAAAATGAAATAAAAAACAAACAAACATGAAACTTTTGTTTTATATTTTGAAATTATATACATTGTTGTTCCTGTCTTATTACATCGTTCAATTCCCAAGAATTTTTAGATGAACTTTTAGCTTCAATTAATTTTCCAAGAATTTATTTGCCTGTTATAGGTATTTCTAATGACTTAATCAGTACACCAGAATTGTCTACATTATGACAAATCGCTCAATATGGCAATAATGTTCTCCTGTTTCCTTCAATTATCGAAGAGACCATACTAACTTGTAACGGAGGACGATGATCATTAGAGTAATAGAACCCTACCAAAATTTTGCAAAATTACTAACTGACATTTAGTGGTTTTCCTATTTTTTCACTTAGTATAATAAATTAAACCAAGAAAAACATTACCGACATAAATTATTGATTAATACTTTTCCCGCCCAGAATGTTAAAAATATGTATGCGACGTTCCATGTCAACCGGGACACCGTTCTCTCCAAAAGTAAAGCTTTATGATTTTGGACATGCTGAATCCGAATTTCATATTCCTAAATTCCAGAAGTGGTAGAAGTATTAGTAACAGACATTTTTGACCATTTTTTTGATTTTTAAATCATATCTCTCTGAAAATAAGAATTTTTTGTCTAAAAGTAGCTTCTTTTATGTTTTTTGATGTACTGACTGAGTTATTGGATTATGAAGTCTAACAAAATTAGGGCAATTAAAACGGGCTATTTTTTGACAATATTTCTCCGGAAAAAAGGATAATTCTCTATAAGAATCTATTTTTGTTATCCTGAAGACTAATAAAATTTGGGTGATGAGATCTGATCATTTTATTTTACAATTTTTTGGCATTTTTTGGCATTTTTTGATCTTATCTCTTTGCAAAATAGAATATATGACTAGAAGAATCTAATTTTATATTTTTTAACTATCTGGCTGCAATTTTTGAAGACTTGAATTTTTTTTTTAAATTTGGGTGATGAGATCTGACCATTTTATTTTACCTACCATTCTTTGACCTTATTTCTTTGAAAAAGAGAATATTTGACTAGAAGAAGCTAATTTTATATTTTCTGACTATCTGGCTTCAATTTTTGAAGACTTGAATTTTTTAAAAATTTTGAATGATGAGATCTGAGCATTTTATTTTACCAATTTTGGACCACATTTCTCAGGTAAAAATGATAATTTTCTAGAAAAAGCTGTTTTTATGTTTTTTGACATAATTTCCATTATTGAGTTCGTAAAGTACAATCAAATTTGGATTGTAAGAATTTTGCCATTTTGTCACAATTTTTCGTCACCTAGGAAATTAATTAGGTAGGTTTAAATTACTAGGGTTCCGATTAATTAGGCATTTAGTTTTAGATCTTGGCTATGTTAGATTTGAAGTTATTAGTTTTGGGGCTTGATGCCAAAAAATGCCAAAAAATTGTTAAAAATGTCCAGTTCTTACAGCTCAAATTACTTTGTACTTTAATAATAATTTGTACTTTAATAATTGAAATTGTGACAGCTTTTTCTAGACAAATATTTTTACCAGAGAAATGTGGTCAAAAAATGGTAAAATAACGTGGTCATCACCCAAAATTTTTTTAAATTCAAGTATTCAAAAATTGAAGCCAGATGGTCAAAAAATATAAAATTAGCTTCTTCTGGTCAAATATTATATTTTCCAAAGAAATAAGGTCAAAAAATGCCAAAAAATGATCAGATCTCATCACTCATCACATTTTATTAGTTTTCATGATAACAAAAATCTATGTCAGTATGTCAACAAACATAAAAATAGATTCTTATAGAGAATTATCCTTTTTTTCAGAGAAATATGGTCAAAAAGGCCAAAAAAATGGTCAAAACACGTTCCCTTTTAATTGTCCAATTTTTTTTAGACTTAATCCCATAACTCAGTCAGTACATCAAAAAACATAAAAGAAGCTACTTCAAAAAATCCTTTTTTCCATAGAGATATAGTCTCAAAACCTAAAAAAAAATTTCAAAAATGTCTGTTACTAATACTCCTACCACTTTTGGACTTTAAAAATATGAAATTCGGATTCAGCATGTCCAAAATCGTAAAACTTCCTATTAGATTGGGATATTTTCCATGGATAGATGATTTTAAGCGGAATGAGTTTTTTATAAATTTCTAATTATAGTCGCTATTTTCTGGCTGCCGTTTTGAATTTCGAAATTTTTTTGAGTATACAAACATTTTGAGACAGACGTATTTTTTTCTTATTGTTGGAGAGAATGGTGTCCCGGTTGACATGGAACGTCCCATATATATTATTTTTAAGAAATGAACATTTCCTTTTTCTTTGCCGTTAAAGGAAATAACCCAATTTATATAATTTTTTCTATACATAATTTTCATTAAACATTTTTCTGTATTTCGTCATACATGATAATATTTTATATAATTTTTGTTATGTGTAGGGCCAATTAGATAAGGTAATGGTGCATTTGCAGCATGCTCACAAAAATATAACTACCCTCAATGGTGAAGATATTGTGTTCTTAGCGACTGAAATCAATCTAGCTGGTGCTGTAGACTGGGTAATGATGCAAAGTTGTTTTGGTCATCACTTCATGTTAGTATTGGAAAAACAAGAAAAGAATGATGGACACACACAGTTTTTTGCTATTGTTCAACTTATTGGATCTCGGAAGCAAGCTGAACATTTTGCATATAGGTAACGAATATTGTTTATTTTTGAACCTATGTTTAGACATTAAAAAATTGTCACCATTTACATTTCTGTTATCATCCCACTTTCGAGGTCATGCTAGGGTATCTTTATTATTAATAATAGAAGGTTGCAGTTTTTGTGAACGTTAACTACTTTTCTGAGAGAAATCGCATTAAAATACATTTTTTATATATTTTCTTATTTTAATTTCTAATAGCCACAAAAATGAAAATTTTGATAACACTGGCCGACAAAAAAAATCTTGTTTTTGAGACGTGACCCTACCGCTGAATCCAAAAATAATAAAAAAAATTCTGACTTGTGCCCCCTCCAAACTAGCTGTGCAACCCACCTATCTTTAGTAAATTTTTCCGCTGAATCCGAAAATAATAAGAAAAATTTCTGACCTATGGATCCTCCCCACACACTCTCAATTCCCCTCAAAAATTAAAAAGTCCAAGCTAGCTATCCAATCCACCTATCTTTAGTAAAATTTTCCGCTGAATCCGAAAATAATAAGAAAAATTTCTAACCTATGGGTCCTCCTCCACACACCCTCAATTCCCCTCAAAAATTAAAAAAAATCACACTAATTATTCAACCCACCTATCTTTAGTAAAATTTTCCGCTGAATCCGAAAATAATAAGAAAAATTCCTGACCTATATATCCTCCCCCACACACCTTCAATTCCCCTCAAAAATAAAAAAAATCCAAAATAGCCATCCAACCCATTTATCTTTAGTAAAATTTTCCCCTGAATCCGAAAATGATTAAAAGAAAAATTTCTGCCCTATGGATTCTCCCCCAGGCACCCTCAATTCCCCCCAAAAATTAAAAAAATCCAAACTAGCCATCCAACCCATTTATCTTTAGTAAAATTTTCCACTGAATCTGAAAATAATAAAAAGAAAAATTTCTGACTTATGGATTCTCCCCCACACACCCTCAATTTCCTCCAAAAATTAAAAAAATCCAAACTGGCCATCCAACCTACCTATTCCCCCTAGTTTGGCGGGAATTAAGGGCATGTGGTGGAGGATCCATAGGTCAGAAATATTCCTTTTTATTATTTTCGGATTCAGCGGAAAATTTTACTACAGATAGGTGGGTTGGATAGCTAGTTTGGATTTTTTGGGAGGAACTGAGGGTGTGTGGGGGAGAATCGATAAGTCAGAAAATGTTCTCTTTATCATTTTCGGATTCAGCGGAAAATATTACTAGAGATAGGTGGGTTGGATGGCTAATTTGGATTTTTTTAATTTTTGGCGGGGAAATGAGGGTGTGTAGGGGAGAATCCATACCTCAGAAAATTTTCGTTTTATCATTTTCGGATTCAGCGGAAAATTTCACTAAACATAGGTGGGTTGGATGGCTATATTCCGTGGTAGAAATTATAGAGAGTGACTCATCGCTAGCTTTTGGACTAATAAAGGGATGAAGCGTGCCGGGAACGAAAACCATTGGCGTGTCTACGTAAAAGGCAACAAGATATAGAAAATATTGAAAAAAGATAATAAAACATTATAGATTCTATCGATGTGCGTAGTAAGCGGCACAAAGATAAATAATATTGAACCGTATAAAAATTATTTTATATTTTATACGTATTATGGTAATAGTTTTTATATTATGTCTGAGTCACTCTCTATAATTTCGACCGCGGAGTATAGTTTGGATTTTTTTAATTTTAGTTTTTGAGGGGAATTCAGGGTGTGTGGAGGGAAATCCACACGTCAGAATTTTTTTTTATCAATTTCGGATTCAGCGGAAAATTTTACTAAAGATAGGCGGGTTGGATGACTGGTTTCGATATTTTTAATTTTTGGTAGGGAATTGAGGGTGTGAACGGGAATTCATGTCATAATTTTTTTTATAATTTTCGGATTCAGCAGAAAATTTTCAGATAGGTAGAGTCACATGTCAAAAACACACGATTTTTTTTTTGTCGGCCCGTGTTCTTCAAGTGTGTACAGTTATATTTTTTCTGAAATGTATTTTTTCACATAAAATCTACTACTTAACCTTTTAGTAACTAATGGTTTTTAACTTATAGATCATAGTTGTATTTTTTAAATGGAAATTATAGCCTTGTTAAAATGAGGGTGTTCTGCACTTTCTAAAAATATTGGCCGTCACATTTATCTTAAAAAATAAAAAAGTTGTATCGGCTTCTTTTTTCCAAATGTAAATAAAGGACGGAGTTGGCTTTGACTAACAAATGCACTACTAAATAGAATTTGATGCCATTCTATATATCTAACTATCGAGAAAAACAAATTCACACAATCGGTGATGTAAACAGAAGGTGTTCTGCACTTTCTAAAAATATTGGCTGTCACATTTATCTCAAGAAATAAAAAAGTTGTATCGGCTTCTTCTTTCCAAATGTAAATAAAGGACGGAGTTGGCTTTGACTAACAAATGCACTACTAAATAGAATTTGATGCCATTCTATATATATAACTATGGAGAAAAACAAATTCACACAATAGGTGATGTAAACAGATACTTATTCTAATATTGAGTGTTTTGCTTTTCCTTATAGACCGTGTCACCAAATATATGGGACATTCCATGTCAACTGCGACACTGTTCTCTACAAAAGTAAAAGCAAGGAAGAAATATGTTTAAGGTCTCAAAATGTTCATATACTCAAAAGCTTTCGAATAAACGATATTCAAAATGGCGGCCACAAAATGACGATTATAATTAGAAATTAAAAAAAAATAGTTCAGTACCTAGCTTAAAATCATCTATCCATGGAAAATACCCCAATCTAATATTAAGCTTTTCGATTTTGGGCAAAAGTGGTAGGACTATTAGTAACAGAAATTTTTGACTATGTTTTTGGTTTTTAGACCATATCTCTGGAAAAAATGAATTTTTGTCTAAAAGTAGCTTCTTTTATGTTTGATATACTGACTTTGAGTTATTGGATTATGAAGTCTAAAAAAATTAGGGCAATTAAAACGGGCCATTTTTTTTACCTTTTTGACCATATTTCTCCGGAAAAAAGGACATTTCTCTATAAGATTCTATTTTTATGTTTATTGCCATACTGACTTAGATTTTTGTTGTCCTGAAGACTAATAAAATTAGTATGAACAGATTGATCATTTTATTCTACCATTTTTTGACATTCTTTGACCACATCTCTGGTAAAAATGATATTTGTTTAGAAAAAGCTGTTTTCATGTATTTTGACATCATACATAATTTCGATTGTTGGGATCGTAAAATACAAACAAATTTGTGTTGTAAGAACTGGCCATATTTTGTCAATTTTTTGGCACCTAAGAAATTAATTAAGCAAATATGTTAGGTTTACAGTTGTTAGATTTGGTGCTGATCACCTTAGGCTATGTTAGATTTGGAACTTGATGTCAAAAAATCCTAAAAAATTGTCAAAAAATTGCCAGTACTTGCAACCCAAATTTGTTTGTACTTTAGGATCCCAATAATCACAATTATGATGTAAAAAAAATATAAAAACAGTTTTTTCTAGACAAATATCATTTTTACCAGAGAAATGTGATCAAAAAATGCCAAAAAATGGTAAAATAATATGGTCAGATCTCATCACCCAGATTTTTTTAAATTCAAGTCTTCAAAAATTGAAGCCAGACGATCAAAAAATAAAAATTAGCTTCTAGTCAAATATTCTACTTTCCAAAGAAATAAGGTAATTTTATTCTTTTTCAGTATAACAAAAATCTATGTCAGTATGTCAACAAACATAAAAATAAATTCTTATAGAGAATTATCCTATTTTTCAGAGAAATATAGCGAAAAGGGCAAAATGTGGTCAAAATATGGCCCGTTTTAATTCCCCTAATTTTTTTAGACTTTATAATCCAATAACTCAAAGTCAGTGTGTCAAAAAACATAAAAGAAGTCACTTTTAGACAAAAATTACTTTCTTCCAGAGAGATAGTCTAAAAACAAACAAAAAATGGTCAGAAATGTATGTTACTAATACTCCTACCCAGTGGCGGCTCGTGAAGGAGGACTCTGGGACTCCGCCCCTCCCCCCCAGATATTTTCAAACTATATACTTAAAATAATGTATTTATTTAAATCAATAAGAAATCTAAATAGCATGCATTCAATATCTCTTGGATGTTAGGTTGGTTGCATAAAGTGCGTGTACTCCGTGAACGTAGCACAGATTAATGCCATCTGCCATCTATGATCGTACCAAAGAGTTATGTTCGACCGCGCGCGCAATCCCCACTCCATTGCGGACTGTGAAATCTTGAGTCCATCGTGCAAGCATATTTTTACATATGATTGGATAAATTGGCACATGGAGGGGATAGGCGACGATAGTCTCGCCCACATTGTTTTGGACTCCATGAGGCAGTAACCCATATCACTGAAGTGTGGTTATACGTGTTTTGTTTTTGCTTTGGCGCTTTTTAAGACATTATATTTTATAAGTTTAAGTTTAAAATGAGGGTTTGTGAAATAAAAAAACTTGTTATTAGTAATTTAAGTTTAGAGGAAAAAGTCGAATTGAAAAATAACGGACGTCCAATGCCAGTGTTGAATTTAGTTCAGGTGCAGAAAGAGTGCAAAAGTAGGCCGGCTTTTAATCGCAAATTTGATAAAAACATTTATGTTGTGTGGTTGTGACGAAACAAATAGAATTTTTGGTTTTGTATGTTTATTGTTTGGAGGAAGCGAAGAAAACTGGACGAAATCTGCAGTTTCTGACTTGAAACATTTACCAGACAAGATTAAGATGAAAATTCTCCTAAACACAAAAATAAGTTGGTGAGTTTTTTTACTTTTAGGAAGAGTAAATATTGCTTCTTGTTTAAGTAGTGCTTATGCGGAACAAATAAATAGTCATAACGAAACAGTTAGGAAAATTTGATTGCTTCTTTAAAACATTATAGATATCTTAAAATTATGTGGTACATGTAACCTTCCTCTTCGTGGACATAATGAAAAAAGTGACTCGGTAAACAAAGGGGTATTTTTAAAACTGAGACTATAATGCAAAAATTGATCCCGTTTTTAGATAAACATCTTAGTGATGCCCATGTTTTTAATGGAACTTCAAAAACTATACAGAATGAACTAATACAGTAATCTACATAATTATATCCTAACTGGGTTGGTTGATCGATTATCCACTTCAACCCCCACACGTTGGAATTTTACTTCTCGCATTGTATCTAAGTACCTACTGTACACGCTGACAGTATTCATTTTGGGGTACTTGCAAAACACAATGACCTTCAAATTTCTTAAAAATTTTCACCTGCGGCGCTGAGCGGAGGTCTGCCGCACCCCGCACCCCCCGCAGCTCTTATCATGTACGTCCTCTTTTCAAAATGCGCCCTCCCTGTATTCACCGCCACTGCTCCTACCACTTTTGACCTTTAAGAATATGAAATTCGGATTCAGCATGTCCAAAATCGTTATTAGATTGTGGTATTATTTTTCATGGTAGATAATTTGAAGCTAGGTACTGAACTATATTTTTTTCTAATTATAGTCGCCATTTTGTGGCCGCCATTTTAAATTTCGAAAATTCAAGAACGGTGTCTCGGTTGACATGGAACATCCCATATATTTATTTAAATGAATTATTATACTCGATCAAGTACAAATGTGAATCACTGCAATATGTGAAGTTCATCGATTTTACTTTTATAAGACCTTAATGAGGGAACATTAACTTCACTAGGTAAACTGGTCCATGGGGCAAAAACATTGTTTAAAAGTTGTGAAAAAATGTTCGCAAGACAGCTATGTCCACATGAACGGGAGTTAGTGTTTAAAAAATACAACAATTTTAAATCTATTGAGAACAGATTATGGAAATCTCTGTATGTTAAAATTAAGTCACCACATTTTAGTCTTTCACACTGTGAAAGTACAAGTAAATTACAAATGTGAAACCTGTTATCGTAACTATGTCTACTTCTTCCACAGGGTAACACCACATTGAATTCGCTCAATTTGACGTTTATCTCATACGAATATTGAACACCAAATGACAAAACAAATTGGCCTAACATAAGTCTTGTGAAGTTTAAGGGAGGTTGCAATATTAGGGCGGGAAATTACTTAACGAAACACATGCAGCATATTCATTGCTTTCCTGCAGCTCGAACTTACATGGTTTGACCAGGATATGTCATCAGACATAACAATTCCAAGGTGTGTTAATTGCAGGAACAACTATATTATTCATGAAATTTCGGATTAAAGTGACCAAAATGAAGTATACTGTATTTGCTAGGGTTAATGTAACTTAACCAATCTTTACGAAGTGGATTGATATAACTTTTAATACCATTTGCATATTGAGAACATTTGCACTGTGTCAAACTGATTAGATTTTATGAGTAAACTACAAATAGTAGTGGATACAGTACAGATCCCTGGGGAATACCACTCACAATGTCTACAGTAGCAGAATACAAATCGGCAACTCTGACATTAAACTTTCTTCCTGACAAAAAGTTCCCTATCTAGTGAAGTAATTTTCCACGAATGCCACAGTAATCTTGTTTTTCAAGCAATCTTCTAAAAAGTACCTTGTCAAAAGCCTAACTAAAATCAAGATATAAACCAGCTGGCTCAAAATGATCAAGTGCTTCATAAATGTTTACAAGCCACGTGACCATCGAGCATAGGGAACCAACAGTTCAGGGTTGTGTAATATCAAACCTTAAATCTCAGTGCAGTGGTTGAAGGGATGTAATTAAATAAAGTTTTTAAAATTGCTTGACCTGAACTATCGATATTAAACTTGAAAAATGTGCGTATAAGTTAATTTCAATAACTCCAGCTGAATGGAACTGGGCACGTCAATTTTATGTTACGTTAAATTTCGAAGGGAACTTGCAACTTACCCCAAGAGGGCCCTCCGTCTTCACTACGGCAATGGGAACGGAACAAGCACAGAATTGCAGCACACTTAAACTAATTATGGCCAAGAGCAAAAATTGCGTTAAAGCATTAAAGCGGAAGGCTTCACTCTATGCATGTATTAGATGCAAATCTATATCACACAAGTAAAATAAAAAATATTAACAAAAAACGAACAGAAAGATAGTTTATTTTTAATGGAATCAATTAACAATTATATTTACTATATTAAGACTAAAGTTAATTATACGATTAAATTACTAAAATTAACGAATACTGAACAAAACTTAATACGTATAATTTAAAATTAGATACTTTTGTTTTTTTTTGTTGAAATTATTAAAAGGAGAAAACTATCAAACTTGTAATGAACAAATTGCAAGTTTTTACTATGAAAGCAAAAAGAACATGATGTGAACCGATCACAGTTTATTATTTTTCATTTAAGTACAGAATAAGATAAACAGACAGTTTACTTTTTATTATAGAAAACGTAGCATTACGAAAAAGTTACATTAATTACGTTTTGATATCACTACCTAAACGCCTACTTTTAAGGGATGTAAACCAGTTTTTACAAATGTATGAGAATTTTCTTCAGCCCAGGTTCTATAATTTTGACTTTTTACATAACCAGATATGTGAAACCATGCTTCTTCCTTAATGAAAAATGACAAGTCCAACAAATTATTATTCATGTTTTCTATATAACACCTGCACTACTGTAATCGTCTTCCATAGTCTATGGGGAGTAATTCCTACACAACAGTTGCATTGTATGGGTGTAAATGCAGTTGTTGTTTTTTTAAAGCATTTTCTGTAAGTACAGTTGATCTGCCCGTAGATTTTCTTTTGCAAATGCAGTGTTTGGTTTCAAATCTGTTGACAATAACACATTTCCGGTTTAAGAAAGTGTCATAGTTAATGTTTCTTCACTTTGTGTTCCATTTCGAAAATAAGGCATCTTTTTTCTAGAGTAAATGGCATAATACGTTCTGAAATAAAGTTATTATAAACCTCAAAATTTTGTTTCTGTTACCACAAGTGTCAAAAAAATTTATATGTGAAATATGTACGACTTAAATGTACATAGCAAATAGGAACAATAAAATTATGTCAGAAAATGAATTAAAGCCATAACAGACACGGACGATGGGCGCTACTGAAAAATGCACAAATGTCAGTTTAACATCATCGTTCATAATGATTCGTTTATAATAAACAGTAACAAATCTTGCGTCTACACTCGAAGTAATCCGATCGCTGATTGGTTGAATGAAATGTGAAAAATTACACCAATAGTGTTAATCTTACTGTTTTAGTAATTTTTAATTTTACCAGAATTTAATTGCCAATGCGAAGGAAACAAAATTACTTTTTCAAACAAAATTGCAGGTCACGTGGCTTGTAATCATTTATGAAGGCTCTGTAGTAAATAGGTAGTAGATGGTTTAGCTAGATTTCTTCTGCATGTATGACATACTAACATTACTTCATTTGAAATTTTGTAAAAAATGGTGTGTAGGCATGATAAAAAAATTGAACACTTAATTTTATTAGTTCGTTAATAAGACCTACATCATATACCCATTATTGGCCGTGTTGCCTATACCTTATTTTTGACTAAGCTATGGTCAGCCATGGTTAAAAAATATTAGTTTGATTTATAAATCGAAGAAATTAGGTATGTCAATATTTTAGAAAAGTTCAATTGTGTCCTTTACAAAGGTCAATAACAATATTAAAATATTATTTTATAGGCTTATAGACTATTTTATTTTGTCTGTAGAAATAAATAAAAAAAGTGGTAAAAAATATAAAAAATACATATAAAATAAAAATAATGCCAAAACATAAAAATAACTAAACAACAAAACATACAAATAAAAATGAAAAATCTGACAATAAACAAAAGAAAAGTTAAGTAGTCATTAAAGTAGAAAACAAAATAGTTTAAAAAAGTTGTAGTACTGCCAGTCTCAAATTCATAAGTGATGAAATATGTCAATTATTGAGGGCGTATTATTAAACTATGAAGAAGACAAATAACCCTTTTATTGCTATAATTCAAAAACTAAAAACGTGGATAATCTGTTTTGACTTAAAGATTTCTCTCAAAAAAGTGACTAACGTTCACAAAACCATAACTTTCTAACTTTCAAGATAACCCACCATATCATCGAAAATGGGTGATCAAACAAAAATGTATTATATAAAGGAAAAGCTTTAAAACTATTTTTAATTATTCTGTGCATTTGAATTTTGACGATAAACAGCAAAATTATTATTTTTTAATAAAAGGGAGGAGTGCACTTCTCGCAATGGATCAAGGCGTTCAAGAGGTTAACTAGATTGTATTGCTAATATTCATGTTCATAAATATAATAAAAAAACACCTAAAGTGAAAGAATTTGTAAAAGTCAGCTATTGCGCATGAACAGTGCGTCTGCTGGTATCTGAACATTAAACTCAGAGTATGTGTTGACCAAAATGCCATTGCAGGCACGGGTGTCTGCTGATAAGATACTAAAAAAAAGATAAGAATTAATTTAAAAATTTTATTAAAATATTTCAAAATTTACTATGGCACTCAATATAATGTAATTTATTTCTTGTCACAAGAAAGAGCTGATCATTATAAGATTTTTGTTCAAGAGTTACGTCCACCTGTCAAACGAATGAATATAATATTGCTATTGGTTTAATGAACATAAAAATGATGCTAATTAGATATATTAATCTAATGTTTTATTCTGGTACATTTATCTGGTTATGTAATTAAATTATAGAACTTGAGTTGCGGAAAATCTGTGTAACACTATTGAAATATCATTACATCCTCAGAAAATAGGTGTGCAGGTGGTACTTTCAAGAAGACGGAGGCCCAAATTTTTACTGAGAAATAGTAATAGAGAACGTTTTACAGCAAGCTCCTGGAACAAATGCATGATGATAAACCACATTGTCAATATTTTCAACAACAGTAACAGCACATGCTGCAGCAGAAACTGCAGATATCTGTGGTCATTTTGAACATATGTTAAGAACTTGAATAATATAATAAACTTTTATTAGCTGAGTAAAGAAACTTATTTGTGTTAGCATTATAAGATAAACTGTAATTCGGATAAAACACCTGGATCACTGATTTTGTGATTTCAATCATTTTATAGAAAATTACATCTAATAGTTTCTGAGTTTTAACATTTATTATTCCAAACAACAAAAAATACTTTTCAATTTAGATAGTGATAAAAATTCAAATTTTTTTGTGAGAAAATTATGAAGCATTTTTTTAAATAAAATAAACACATTTTGCAGAATAAAATTAAGTTTTTGTATAGAAAATGTAATATGTACTTGACTGAACCATTTCCTCTAGGGGATTTTGAGTTAATTGTTGCTTTTAGTGCAAGTTTGGTTGCCTAATAGAAGTGGTTACATGTTACATGGTCTATATGTATAGCAAGACTTAATAGTGACATTTAACATTTAGTTTGTGGAATAAGGATTAAAACATTTTGAGTTTTACTTGTATAAATTTGTTTCCATAAGTGTAATCTATGTAAAATATTATACGGGGTTAGTCAAAAGTATGGAAATCCCCAAAAATCTCAGCGGGAAAGCATTTTTGGGATAAATGGTGAGGACAAAAGTTTCAGCATTTTTTACGGTGCACCTGATTGTAACCTTGACCTTCAACATCATATCAACATTAGGTCGGTTTTTTTAAATGGTGACCCTCCTTTTCAACCTCAGAAATGGAAAAAGCAGAAAATTCTGCATCCGAATATGACATTGACTGTGACCACAAGGTCTATGGTCAAGGTCAGTTCAAGGTCAAATGTTGATTTTTACTGTAATTTTTTATTTTTAACTACAAAATCAGAGGGAGTGGCAGTCTTTGAGTAGATACCTGATGGTACTCCTTAGTAACCTTGATCTTGCAGTCACTAAAAAATTGTGAGTCCCTTCTATTTCATCATTGAAAATAAAAAATGACAACCGGAATAATTACTTGACCTCTACCTGATCTTGACCATTGACGTTAAGATCACGTTTAAAATCATAATAACCTGTAGAATTCTACGCTGTATTGACATGTCCTTTCGACCTTGACCTCAAGATCAAAGTCACTAAGGAGTACCATCAGCTATCTACTCAAAGACTGTCACTCCCTCTGATTATGTAGTTAAAAATAAAAAATTACAGTAAATATCAACATTTGACCTTGAACTGACATTGACCTTGAGGTCACAAATTCGGATGCAGAATTTTCTGCTTTTTCCATTTCTGGAGTCGAAAGGGAGGGTCGCCATTTAAAAAAAAACGACTTGATTTTGAGATGACCTTGACCTTAAGGTCAAGGTTATCATCGGATGCGCCGTGGAAAATGCTGAGACCTTTGTCCTCACCATTTATCCCAAAAATGCTTTCCCACAGATTTTTGGGGTTTCCATACTTTTGGAAAATCTTTTAGACTAAAGTCACACGAATGGCATTAATTACTTTTTTGTAGAGATGGGAAAATTCCCAAACTATGAAAATTCCTGGAAAGTTTCCATTGAAAATTCCGGAAATTTTCCGAAAATGTCAAAAATTTTTTTTTGGATGTGGTATTGTGTTCTACATACCATCAGCTTTCCAAAAAGGCCAAATACTTATATACATTTTTATTTATATTGGTATAAATATTGGAAAAATATATATTATGTATTAATCATCCGTTAGAAAAATTTACATGCTGAGGGTTACAGTGCGTAAACACTATACAGTATACAATATTTATCTTTATTTTTTAACAAATAGTAAATACATTAAATAATTATACTAGTTTTAAAATGTAATTGTACTTTGGTTCAACTATCAAAATTCATATTAAATTTGAAAATGAGGCAATTTATGAGTCTTGTATTGCTCTCTATTATGTAGATTGTAGACTTAACAAAGATTAAAATAAGTAAGTGTAAGTGTTTTCTAACTTATTTGGATAATATGGTCTTCTGGTATTCCGAATTAACCGAAAATCCGAAATTAACCAACGATTTTTTGTGTATGTTCATAGAAGTTAGAAGTAAAATTGGCTCCAAGTTTACAAATTGTTAGAAATATTCCCCGAAAATTTCCGACGGAAATTTTTTCAGAAACTTTCCAGGGCAAATTTCTCAAGTTTCGATTATTTCTTCCCGGAAAATTTCCATTTTGGAAACTTTCCGGGACGGAAAATTTCCCATTGCCCATCTCTACTTTTTTGTTTATAATTTCTATCAACCTCAAAATTATTATTTTTTTATAGCCTTATGGTAATAAAATGCACCTACAAAAAAGAACTCATCAAGACTGCAACTCTAATAACCTTTCTTGAGTAAAAAATTTATCATAACTTCTTGTAGATTTTGGCAACCTTATTCGATAACATTAACTGTTTGAAAAAAAAAACAAATTTAAAAATAGTAATTTACTACAATTTGAATGGAAGTGGTTACAAAATATTAAACATTTAATTATGTTTTTCTTGATAACAATTAATGTTATCGCGTTGAAATAAGCAGAGCCTTTTTTAAATGATATTTAATACAAAATACTTTTTTCAGAAATCGCAAATAAAAAAGTAATCAGTTTTTTATTCGATAAGGGTCATTTAATTAACCCATTTGGGTTCCTAAATACAAATCATTGATTAAATATTTTAGACAAACCTTTTTTAAAAAATCAAAGAAGTGAGGCATGACCCTATTATGAAAAGTAGGTAACTAAAATTGTGTATCTATTAGTAAATAATACTCCACTCTTTTAGGTTGGAACTAAATGGTAACAGACGTCGACTGATATGGGAAGCGATGCCAAGGTCAAGCCATGAAGGAGTTGCATCAGCGATAATGGGTTCAGATTGCCTTGTTTTTGATAACTCTATTGCCCAACATTTTGCGGATAATGGAAATTTAGGTATAAACGTTACCATTTCGTTAGTATGTTAAAATTTCTGTCACAATTTACGGGGCACAAGTAATAATATGGATCCTTTATATAAACTTCAAGAATTTACTCTCATATGTGTGTGTGTGTATATATATGTAATGTTTGTATGTATGTATGTATGCATGTATGTGAGTGTATTAATATGTATATATAATTTGAAATGATGACAAGATGAGAAAGAGACATGTATATGATCACTCCAATTATTACTTAATCTTACAGAGTGCCACCCGATACAGCACAAACACCATTTGGTTATAATTACCTTAGAAAGTATATTTTGTTATTAGTTTGTTATGATTTTCTTGGTTCCACAGAAAAACAAAAAGGAACATTGTATCATTTGTATGTACATGGTGGTTTTTTATCCATTTAAGGTAGGAGCTTTTATGTGTAGTATATTTACTTAGTTAACAAATACAGAAATTTATTTGTATATTGTCATAACCTCATTGCTTTTAAAAGTGATATAAAATGTCATTTAATTTTCAGAATTTAACAGTTACAAAACAAATTTATATTTAAAAGTTAAAATTTTAATTTCTAAGCAAAAAGACCCTCATATTTAGGGGAAATAGGTGTAGTGACATTTAGTCGATGATATTGGCTCCCTTATTATACAAACTGTAACGAAAGGAAAACGTTTTATTTATATTTTGTTTTTCATTTTTCACAGGCTGTCAAATTTTGAGATCTCAAATTTTTAAGACTGGCATAGATTTACATTCTATAAAAAGTCAAAATTTCTTTGAAATTATTTATTGTTCATACTCTGTCATCTGTTAATAAATGTAAATCATAACCTACAGTGAAAATTGGAAAAAAAGGATATTGACTGTGGAACCTTACTAGTAGCCTACACTTTACCTATTTCCCAATAATATATGACGGTATTAGGTTATTTTATTCAATTGAAAAATTTAATTTTAATAAAAAAATTTTTTTAATGTCACATTTTCCAAACAAGGATGTTTTGCTTAACTGGATAATTTAGTTTAACTGTAGTTTTGTTATATATTTATTAATGTTTTGCATGGGTAGTTGAATCATTCTAATTATCTTGTGTTTGTGATGTGTATATGGCATTATTATTCATTATTACTGTATCAAAATTATCCACGTAATATAATTTGCACCATTTCATTAACATAAACTAATATCACCCTATTTCATAACTAATCACCATGTTAATAATTAGGAATTTTGATATTTTTTGACATCTAGCTAATGCATATAATTTTACCAAATTTTTTTTATTATAATTGCACAATAAAAACAATTTGAAATAGATAAAATATTTTAATGTTTAAATTACTTTAATATTCAAAAGGAATCTAAACTAAATTTTCTTGTTAAGTAGACATAAATAATGGTATTGGAAATCAGTGTAAATTAATGTTATTTTAACTAATTTGTATGTTCTTTAAAACACAGTTACGATAAATTATATTGTTTTAGGCCCAATATTACTTAGATGTTAACTAACCATTGTGATATAAAAGTAGTTACACGTAATTTTCACTTTTCAAACTGATTTCAAAATTCTTATTGCGAAGGTTATACATTATTATTGTTTTAAAAATCGAAATGTTCTAAGCAGTATATTGACAGTCATAAATTTTATTTTAGATATTTGATAATTTAAAGATTTTTTTCAACTAATTACTAAAAAAATGAAATTTGTTTTATATTTTATTTAATAATTAGATAAAGAAAGCAGTAAGGAATCTTATTTAATAGAGATTAACTCAATGGAAATCAAACGAACAAAATTGCTGTGTACAAAATGGTTAAATGAAAAAAAAGCAACCAAAACAATTTCTGTAGCGGTACATACTGCAATCTTTTCCTTTTCTAATATTAAATATAATTGACAAAACAGTTTCAGTGGAATATAGAGGTTATCCTTACAATATAAATCTATGTACTATATCACAAAATATTTTTTTTCCTGTAAGTACAGGGCTCCTACACATAGAAATAATATCTTATTCTTTTTCTGAACCGTGTTGAATTAAGACCTGCACTGATATAAATCAAATTTGAAATCAACTTTATGCAATTAGATTATTGGTTGAAGATGTATGTTTGAATATATTTGATTGGTAGTAAAGGACTGGACTAGCTTTTAAAAGTGACTTGTATGAGCATTTGAAAACCTGTGCAGAAAATCTATTAACTTAATAAGCCAATCCAGTCTTTTTGGATCTTTGTTTAAAGTTGACATTACAGTATCTAATGACTTTGACACCACAATTATAAATTGATACATTTTGGTGATTAGTTATTAATAAAAATGAACTTTTTTGACACTATTTGGCTGATTTTTAAAATAGTTTTGTATGATTTATAACTAGTATATTATTGTTCACTTTGCTTTGTAAGAAAAAATGTAAACTTATTTGCAATAAAATTTTTATTTAACATTTATTTTAAATATCCAGCAATTGTATTTGTTTGGACAAGTCTCCACGTTCTTGTGTTATGGACATAGACTTTCAGTTTTTTCTATGTAATCTTCAATTCAAGTTGTATGCATTGTGTTGTTCTTCCAAATTTGGCTCATATTGGAGAAATTTGGTTATTTTTTTCTACAAGGAATTAAAATTATTTTTCAATATCGAACAAGTGTAAGCATTTACCTATAGTCGTATCCCAAAATAATAGGCAGTGATTTCATCTTTAATCCAGCTCACCATTTTTAGCAGTCGACACAAAGAGAAGTACGAGCCATTTATAAATTCTTCACAAAAAAAAGGTGTAGCTAGTGGATATGTGTATGTTTTACTATTGCTCCTACTTAAAAATTAAAAATTGGTGGAAAATTGAAGACTATAATTACAAAAGTTATATCATCAGATAGATTTGGACCTGTAGTATATGGTGTAAAATTGTTGGTTTATTGGTGATGTTGATAATGGAGTTATATAGTAATATATGCCAACAGTTAGTGAATATAGGGGAGAAAAAGTACAAACAGTGTAATAATCCTGAAAAACTGAATATTTCTTTATACAAAGATACAGAGTTGGCACAGTTTAAACATTTGTACAAATATGTTGTACAGGTTCACATAAAACCGAAAATTGTAATTCTAATGATGTATGCAAAAACTGTGTGGATGCTACTGCTAATGATCCAATTAAATGTAGATTGTAATCATATAAGTCCTGTCCTGTATTGCAAAGAAAGCAAATGATTGAAAAAAGAAATATCAAAGTCAATAGCAATTAAGTAATGATGTATTCTTATTAAATACACAAAGACTAATGGGATATTTTGATGAAATCAAATATTTTACACAGATTAGAAATCCTATGGCAATATGTTTAACTGAAACACATATTACTGAGGACATAGATGATATTGAAAGGATATATTAAGAAAGTAGATACACTGGAGGTGTGATTTTTTATATTATATCAGATATTAGATGTACTGTTTCTTTCACTCATGTAATTAATATGAATGTCTGGTTTTTGGCGATAAAATTAAAAATAAAAAGTGAATTAATCTCGGTTGCTGGCGTGTATGATTCACCATCAAGTCAGTCGCATAGTGTAATTTTGGATTTTATTGAAGATTGGTTGGAAAATAATTTTATGAATATAGATCACAGCGTCTTATTGATAGGTGATTTTAATATTAATTGGAAAGTAAATTCAACGTATTTAGCTAAACTAAAAACTCTTTCTCAAGATTATGGATTAAATCAATTAGTAACTTCAGATACACATTTTCATGATGGTGGAGCATCTCTTATTGATTTGGTATTTTGTAATGACAAAAATATTGAGGCGACAGTATTAAATGAACCTACTATATGTAACTATAGCTGTCTTGGAATCTATATTCGAGATTATCAACTTGGCAGGAAAATATCAATTAGGAAGAGACTAGAAAATTTTGAACAGTTTCACACTGATGTGAATTTTTTGAGTAATTTTAATTATAATAGTAATAAAATCGACGACAAATATGAGGGTTTTTTGTGTGGAATAAGAAAAATCATAGATAAATTAACACCAAAACGAGATGTGCTTCATGGTAAATATAATGGGTGGTTTAATAATAAGGATTTAGATGCCATAAAGAAAAGGGACAAATCGTATAAACAGCATAAAATAATAAGGGCAGAGAATGACTGGGAGACTTATAAACAAAACAGAAATCAAGAACTTAGCATAATTAGAGTAGAAAAATGTAGATATAAACAAAAAATTGATTTTTGTCGCGATGCAAAACAAATGTGGAACTCTCGGAAACATATAACACGGCAAAAATCAAAAGATGATATTGACATTGACTTCAATGGCCTACTGGTAAATAATTTGTGACATAGTTAAAAAATTTAATGAGTTTTTTGTAAATAGTATCAACGATATTGTACAACATATACCTAGTAATGATCCAATTTTTTCAATAAAAAGTGGGGTAACCAATTTCTCTGAATTTAAAATATTAAGCAAGAATGAATTAAAACAAGTAGTTTTTTCTCTTGCTAACAAAAGTAGTCCGGATGAAGTAGCAATGTATATAACAAGCGTTCAAATAAAAACGTGGTCAAGTTGGTTCTGAAAATTTGGACGTAGGGCGTAGCGTATAGCAAATGAACTTAAACGTCATCTGTCAAAGC
>NW_019417794.1:0-1457 GCF_000390285.2 Anoplophora glabripennis
AAAATTACTTACTATGCGAGAATTACATTGAAGTTAGCAGGCAGGTACACTGTGTGTGCGTGTGGTGAGGTGTTGTGTTTTTGTATGTTTTGTGTTTTTCTAGTCATGTCAGGGTATGTAAGTCCAGGGATTGTATTTGGGGTGGGTGGAAGGGGTTGTCTGTGTGTTTGTGTAGTGTTTTGCGTCGCGTCGTGTGCCTAGATTTCGTGTGTGCGTTTGTGTATGGTGTCTTTGTGTTTTTAGGTTTGGGGTACTGAGGGCACTCCATATAGCTGGCAGGGTGTGGCCCGGCGCAATTTGCACACCTGGCGGGCGTGTCTTTGGTTTTTTAGCAAACGTGCGTGCTGTGGCTTTCGCCGCATTTTACGCACTTTGGCTCCGCTGTGCAGCGAGACTGGCAGCGGTGGCACTGTGTGGCAACCCGCTGATTTCGCTGCAGCTCTACTCGAACTACAAGCGAGCAGCAGCGGGTTACCTTCAAGATGTTCTCCTGGTCCGGAGGGGCCTGAACTAGGACCAGGAGCATTTCTTGTTTATTCACTATTGCGCCGGGGAACCCTTGTCGTGCGAGGTCGAGTTGGACCTCACTTGGTAGAACGCCCGCGGGTATTCCACGTATCACCACCCATCAGCGTTTCATCTTCACTGAGGGTGAAGGTGTGGTACTCGCCTCTGTCCACGAGTGTTTTTGTGAGGTGTCTGTGGTCTGTGGGTGTGGCAGGGTAGATGGCTCTTTCGTGAGCTCGGCATTAGTGTAATCGATTTTTTGTGTGCTTAATAGTTGACTGATTTGCGTCCAGCGCTCTTGCTTACGCAAGATTACTGGGGGGATTTTTTGTTGTGTGCTAGTGGTCTGTTTTGGTGTATTTGGTGTGTGTTTCTGTGTTTTTTGTTGGGTACTGGTAGATGGGTTGGGGGGGGGTGTGTGGGTGTGTGTTTGTGTAGTGTTTAGTGTTTTTTGGTCTGGCTTTTTGTGTTGGGGGGCTTAGGCCGGTGTCCCATGCATCCGAAATCCGATGCACGATATCTGGAAATTTTAATTCGTACTAATGATAATATTATAATTAATTATAAATTAATCTCATAGAAATCATGTATAGAACCATGGAATTTATTACAAGATGAAGGCGAAACATTTTCAAATGACAACCATAGGTTTTTATTATAGAAAATATACGTAATATTATATTTTCTACATTCGACATTATAATATAACATTTATTTGACTGTAAATATATCAAACAACAATCATAGTAAGTTAAAAACTTAAAAAGTGAGGTTAAAAAACATACGATTTCGGATAAAAGTTAAAATTATTTCTACTTTTTCCGACGTCGTATGAATTTTAAAAATTTCGGATGAAAATGAGCGGTAAAAATTTGAATGTATATTAACCAATAGGAACACTTTCGGACCTTCGTATCGTCGGATTTCGGATGCATGGGACACCGGCCTTA
>NW_019417794.1:4806-6649 GCF_000390285.2 Anoplophora glabripennis
GCAGCTCCTTTAATTGTTTGTTATTGTTATCACGATTATTCTTTAAAATAAAGTTATATAGTCATTAACGTTATTGAAACTGACAGCTGCTATACAGCTCGTTGAGAAATGAGGTTAAGTTGGTCGCTATAAGCTACTCCCTACGTCCAATGTGTCAGAGCCAACTTCGACCACGTTTTTATTTGAACGCTCGTTATATATATATATATATTAGACGGGTGTCTAAGTTAAAAAGCAAATTTCTTTCTTAGACGGGGATGCAGCCAAGGATAAAAAAAGTTACACTCTTTTAAATTTTCAAGCTTTCGAAACTATATTTTGTTTCTTCATCAGGAAAAAACTACAATAGGATACAAGTTAAAATTTTCTTATAAAATAGTCAATTAAAAATTACTTACTATGCGAGAATTACATTGAAGTTAGCAGGCAGGTACACTGTGTGTGCGTGTGGTGAGGTGTTGTGTTTTTGTATGTTTTGTGTTTTTCTAGTCATGTCAGGGTATGTAAGTCCAGGGGTTGTATTTGGGGTGGGTGGAAGGGGTTGTCTGTGTGTTTGTGTAGTGTTTTGCGTCGCGTCGTGTGCCTAGATTTCGTGTGTGCGTTTGTGTATGGTGTCTTTGTGTTTTTAGGTTTGGGGTACTGAGGGCACTCCATATAGCTGGCAGGGTGTGGCCCGGCGCAATTTGCACACCTGGCGGGCGTGTCTTTGGTTTTTTAGCAAACGTGCGTGCTGTGGCTTTCGCCGCATTTTACGCACTTTGGCTCCGCTGTGCAGCGAGACTGGCAGCGGTGGCACTGTGTGGCAACCCGCTGATTTCGCTGCAGCTCTACTCGAACTACAAGCGAGCAGCAGCGGGTTACCTTCAAGATGTTCTCCTGGTCCGGAGGGGCCTGAACTAGGACCAGGAGCATTTCTTGTTTATTCACTATTGCGCCGGGGAACCCTTGTCGTGCGAGGTCGAGTTGGACCTCACTTGGTAGAACGCCCGCGGGTATTCCACGTATCACCACCCATCAGCGTTTCATCTTCACTGAGGGTGAAGGTGTGGTACTCGCCTCTGTCCACGAGTGTTTTTGTGAGGTGTCTGTGGTCTGTGGGTGTGGCAGGGTAGATGGCTCTTTCGTGAGCTCGGCATTAGTGTAATCGATTTTTTGTGTGCTTAATAGTTGACTGATTTGCGTCCAGCGCTCTTGCTTACGCAAGATTACTGGGGGGATTTTTTGTTGTGTGCTAGTGGTCTGTTTTGGTGTATTTGGTGTGTGTTTCTGTGTTTTTTGTTGGGTACTGGTAGATGGGTTGGGGGGGGGTGTGTGGGTGTGTGTTTGTGTAGTGTTTAGTGTTTTTTGGTCTGGCTTTTTGTGTTGGGGGGCTTAGGCCGGTGTCCCATGCATCCGAAATCCGATGCACGATATCTGGAAATTTTAATTCGTACTAATGATAATATTATAATTAATTATAAATTAATCTCATAGAAATCATGTATAGAACCATGGAATTTATTACAAGATGAAGGTGAAACATTTTCAAATGACAACCATAGGTTTTTATTATAGAAAATATACGTAATATTATATTTTCTACATTCGACATTATAATATAACATTTATTTGACTGTAAATATATCAAACAACAATCATAGTATGTTAAAAACTTAAAAAGTGAGGTTAAAAAACATACGATTTCGGATAAAAGTTAAAATTATTTCTACTTTTTCCGACGTCGTATGAATTTTAAAAATTTCGGATGAAAATGAGCGGTAAAAATTTGAATGTATATTAACCAATAGGAACACTTTCGGACCTTCGTATCGTCGGATTTCGGATGCATGGGACACCGGCCTTA
>NW_019417794.1:9119-13063 GCF_000390285.2 Anoplophora glabripennis
GAAACCGGTCTGTGCCTGGTGGGTTCAACTGATGATGACAAACGATCCTAGCTGTTGCACTAGGTGTTGCGAGTATAATTCAATGCCGGTAGGGGCATATAGCTCTCGGAGTAGTTGTTTCTCGCAACACTGACAATTCAAACATTGTGATACGCACTCTGTGGGTGGCAATCGTGCAACAAAGTACCTGCAGTTAGCAGGTCGCTTCCTAGTATAGCCATTTTAATGGCACAGTTGGGAGTCCGCACGACAGATGGAGCCATTTGCGCTCCCGCGTACAATGTATTTCCTCTTGTCGTGACGATACGATGAAGAACAGCTGGGTCGTTTGTCGGTTGTCGCACCCATGACACACTGATGAGGACTAATAAGTCCGAAACCGGTCTGTGCCTGGTGGGTTCAACTGATGATGACAAACGATCCTAGCTGTTGCACTAGGTGTTGCGAGTATAATTCAATGCCGGTAGGGGCATATAGCTCTCGGAGTAGTTGTTTCTCGCAACACTGACANGTCGTCTCAGTGTCTTATTTTCGTGTTTTTGTTGCTGCAATTTGTCATATAAGTCAGCTTTTGTCGTGGTGTTTGGTGAGTCTGAGGAGGTGGAGGGGGCCCTTGAAGAGGACCTCTCACTGGTCGCGTCATTGTCCATGTCGTGGTCAGACTCCGTCATGTTAATCTTGGTGTCTGTGTTTGTGTGTGTATTTATCGCGTTAGGGGTTCCCCTTTCGGGGGCGCACGTGATGTTTTGTGTTTTTTGTCTGTCAGTTATGTCGTTTGTCTTAGTCACAATAATGGTGAAAATAAATGGTACATAATAAAATAAAATTCACTTAAGAAAATATAAAGGGACTTACCCGTTTTTACCGGGCAGGTGTGTGGGGCTCCTACTTCACGTTCACTCGTCGCTACTTCACTGCACAATTACGTCTGCACAGGTCAGCTGCTCGCTCGGAACAGCGCTGAAACGTGCGCACCACCAATATATCCTTGGCAGGAAAAATGACCTCGGATGGAGCGGGGTCGAGCGGGATTCGAAACGTGCGCATTGACCCGAGGCGGCTTTTATGCATATCGCCGAGGTAAACGTTGGCTCCGCCTATCGCACATTTCGCTTCCTAGCATTTTTATTGGTCGAAGCTCTACATGTACTCTCGCGTCGCGGTTTTACTGTTGCTTATTTTCCTAGAGGCACGCTCGAGAGCATTTCTCATAACACCTCGATGGGAATCAGTGACAGGCATTCGAGCGCTGGAATCCAAACGAGAGCTGTTGGAAATTAGAGTTTTAGAATCGTTCAAAAGCCGATAATGTGACTAGTAAAGTTAGAATTATTAGTTAGTGGAAGTCGCAAAGTAACTGTAAATGCGGAAAAACATCATATCGCGCGGGCTGACAGTTAAGTGACAGCGGTGGGAGGACGTTGTTAGGCTGCGAAAACTGGGTAGTTCCACGGGCCGCGAACGCGAAAAGGTGGAGAGGCGTACATTTATGGAAGAATTCGACGTTGCAGAACGTTCAGCGAGCTGAAAAACCAATAGACAGTTGACCTGCGTCGTGAGAAGTGAATTTTGGTGACCGGAACCGAGAAGTACGTCATACCGGGTGTGTAAACCTTACCTGTCCACGAGTCTGGTTGGAAGGGTGGTAAAGGGTATAATATATCTGTTGTGAAGATTTGGTGTCTTTTACTGCGTGGAAATCTTGTCCTGTTGAGTAGCTTTAGCCACCAGTGGTGCATACATTGTAGTAACCAATCTGAAACAAAGAAGAGTATCGTACGCGGGAGCGCAAATGGCTCCATCTGTCATGCGGACTCCCAACTGTGTCATTAAAATGGCTACAGTAGGAAGCGACCTGCTGTTCTTCGTCGTATCGTCACGACAAGGAAATACATTGTACGCGGGAGCGCAAATGGCTACATCTGTTGTACGGACTCCCAACTGTGCCATTAAAATGACTACAGTAGGAAGCGACATGCAAACTGCAGGTACTTTGTTGCACGGTTGTCGCACCTATGACACACTGATGAGGACTAATAAGTCCGAAACCGGTCTGTGCCTGGTGGGTTCAACTGATGATGACAAACGATCCTAGCTGTTGCACTAGGTGTTGCGAGTATAATTCAATGCCGGTAGGGGCATATAGCTCTCGGAGTAGTTGTTTCTCAAAACACTGACAATTCAAAGAAGACTGTCCCCAGCCTGAAGGGTGTCCCGAAGGACAGACCCGCGACCGGAGCAGACTGTAGCACGACGGTAAGTCAATGAACTTTGGTATATCGCGAAATTTGTGAATGAGAGATTGAAATCGGATGTGTATAGAGACTAAGACAGTAGTTAACGCGTGATAGTGAGAGACTTAAGAAAGATAGACTAGTATAGGTGTTAGAAACTAAAGGTTGCTAAAAAGAGTAGATTTGAGTTGGTGATAGTAATTAAAGTAAAGTAGTATAACTAGAAAGAAAGAATAGCTTGCAGAAGTAATGAAAGCTAGAATGTGCTAGATAGAGTAGTAGGAAACCTGGAAACGAGAAGTAAAAGTAATAATAAAGTTAAATAGCCTTTAAGTAACGTCTTGTCAGTAAAATTCATATACAGGGGGATAGTTTAACGGTCAGACCTTAAAGTAAATTTCACTAGGACACCTGATGTGCATGTAAAAAAAGACCTCAAGACCGAATAGAGTAGCCTTTGCGGCTAAGCCAATGGCAGAAGTCGAGGAGGACCGGCTAATGGGGGTGTCATTCCTAGCGCAGCCTATACGAGGGAAGAAATGGCAGAATTACATCCTCAGCTCAAACTGCGATTCTCGGAAAGTTTGAATACTGAAACGAATTACCTAGACGTAGATGCCGGAGGGTCCGTAGGCGCTGCGCAAGCGCGCGAACGGGAACAATAGGTCTTTTTGCCAAAAAGAAAACCTCCCAGTAGTGAGATTTTGTTCCTGCTTATTTTCTAACGCTAACTTCACTATCGTTATTTTGGTATTTTGTTTCCATTTGTTTCCTTTCCCTCTTGCCCCACTCCCTCATTTTCGGTTCGACTATTCTCTAATGTTCAAGACCTATCGAAATGTAGAAGTCGAAACGTGTAAGAAAGAAATAACCTACATTTATTAGAGAGAGATCAGTGAATTAGATTGAAAATGTGTTGTTTAGGGTTATGTGTCCGTGGGGTATTGTGAAAATAAAAATTGTTTTGTGGTGTTTAATTTTGAGACGAGACTTTTGGGTTTTTGAGTTTGAGGCTGTTTTAAAATGAGAGTTAATAACGATCATTGGGATGTGCTACTAGATTTTGCAAATAAACATCCCGAGATAATAACGAATAGATCGTTCGGCATAAGTGGTCGGGACAAATTAAATAAACTATGGCAAGAGTTAACAAATACATTGAATGGATTAGGTTTTGGAGAAAAAACAGTGGAGGAATGGAAAAAGGTAAGAATAAAGACAATAAATATTATAAATACCTATGTAAATACTAATAAGTAATAACACAAATTATCTAATTATCTTACGTAACTATTTTTATAGACACTGGCGGATTATAAAAGCAAAACTAAACAAAAAGCTTCTAAAATCAATCAACATCGATATATGACTGGAGGGGGCCCTAAAACTGAATTAACCTTCAGTACTAGAGAAGAAAAGCTTCTTTCATTAATGGGGACCACAGCTGTTCAAGGAGATTTACAGGCTAAAGAATTTGGCATTCCTCAAAAAAGGTATAGTGTCGTATTCCACCCTTCGAGCGAGCTTCAGGATTTCAGAACACCCCGTATATTCATAGAAGTCATAATCTTGTACCTACGGATATGCCGGAGACCGTTGAATTGGAAAGGAGGCGAAACAATCATATTCACCTACCTTTCCAATCCAAACCAAAAACCCGCCACGGTTGCGAAATCAATCGCCGTCGGCCGGGCAGAATGAAAAAGCCTC